>NC_081354.1:3085314-3212814 GCF_030684315.1 Stegostoma tigrinum
ATTACTGTTGAGGAATGACATATTCAAGATTTACACAAAATGGATGATCAACACTTTGGTATCAACATTTTAATGAACCAGTAGGGTCTAACGAATAGGTGGTCAGTTAGCTGGGTTTACAATTCGCAATAACTCCCACATGAGCTGAGGTTCTCCTGAAGGAGTCTCTTGAATCTTTCCCCTTGTCTGAGGCATGGTGACCCTCAGCTTAATCCACCACCAATCCATGAGTTTTCTCTCTCTGTCTCTGTGACATTGGCAATGTTACTTTACTATTGGGTGATGAAGACGTTACAAAAATCCTTTGCTGCCATCTGCTGACGGATGATCAACAGGAAGGTAACAAATAAAATCACCAAATAGCTCAATGCTTCACCAGCCTCATCGGCCCAGCTCAGGTTCCCAGGTAGATTACTGCTATATCTTCATTCATCTTTCCTGCAGGAACACTTCCTGTCCCAGCATTCCCAAAATGGATGCAGGTTCTGCTCTTTGCTGCAATGGACTTTTCATCTTCATCCCTGTCACCAGGGAAGCAATTCGAAAAACTCTGATGATTATTTCCCTCAAGATCCTCCTCCAGACCCACACCCCCACCCTATCTCTGTCACCTCCTCCAGCCCCTACACATCTCCCAATCTCTGTAACCTCCTCCAGCCCCTACATCCGCTCCCAATCTCTGTAACCTCCTCCAGCCCCTACATCCGCTCCCAATCTCTGTCACCTCCTCCAGCCCCTACATCCCCTCCCAATCTCTGTCACCTCCTCCAGCCCCCTACACCTCCTCCCTATCTCTGTAACCCCCTCCAGCCCCTACACCCCCTCCCTATCTCTGTAACCCCCTCCAGCCCCTACACCCCTCCCTATCTCTGTAACCTCCTCCAGCCCCTACATCCCCTCCCAATCTCTGTAACCTCCTCCAGCCCCTACATCCCCTCCCAATCTCTGTCACCTCCTCCAGCCCCCTACACCTCCTCCCTATCATGTCACCCCCTCCCTATCTCTGTCACCCCTACCAGCCCCTACACCCCCTCCCTATCTCTGTAACCCCCTCCAGCCCCTACACCCCTCCCTATCTCTGTAACCTCCTCCAGCCCCTACATCCCCTCCCAATCTCTGTAACCTCCTCCAGCCCCTACATCCCCTCCCAATCTCTGTCACCTCCTCCAGCCCCCTACACCTCCTCCCTATCATGTCACCCCCTCCCTATCTCTGTCACCCCCTCCAGCCCCTACACCCCCTCCCCATCTCTGTCACCTCCACCAGCCCCTACACCCCCTCCCTATCTCTGTCACCTCCTCCAGCCCCTACACCCCCTCCCTATCTCTGTAACCTCCTCCCGCCCCTACACCCCCTCCCTATCTCTGTCACCTCCTCCAGCCCCTACACCCCCTCCCAATCTCTGTAACCTCCTCCAGCCCCTACACCCCCTCCGTATCTCTGTAACCTCCTCCAGCCCCTACACCCCCTCCGTATCTCTGTCACCTCCTCCAGCCCCTATACCCCCTCCCAATCTCTGTAACCTCCTCCAGCCCCTACACCCCCTCCGTATCTCTGTAACCTCCTCCAGCCTCTACACCCCCTCCCTGTCTCTGTCACCCCCTCCAGCCCCTACACCCCCTCCCTATCTCTGTCACCTCCTCCCGCCCCCTACACCTCCTCCCTATCGCTGTCACCCCTTCCCTATCTCTGTCACCCCCTCCAGCCTCTACACCCCCTCCCCATCTCTGTCACCTCCTCCAGCCCCTACACCCCCTCCCTATCTCTGTAACCTCCTCCAGCCCCTACACCCCCCCCTATCTCTGTAACCTCCTCCTGCCCCTACACCCCCTCCCTATCTCTGTAACCTCCTCCAGCCCCTACATCCGCTCCCAATCTCTGTAACCTCCTCCAGCCCCTACATCCGCTCCCAATCTCTGTCACCTCCTCCAGCCCCTACATCCCCTCCCAATCTCTGTCACCTCCTCCAGCCCCCTACACCTCCTCCCTATCTCTGTAACCCCCTCCAGCCCCTACACCCCCTCCCTATCTCTGTAACCCCCTCCAGCCCCTACACCCCTCCCTATCTCTGTAACCTCCTCCAGCCCCTACATCCCCTCCCAATCTCTGTAACCTCCTCCAGCCCCTACATCCCCTCCCAATCTCTGTCACCTCCTCCAGCCCCCTACACCTCCTCCCTATCATGTCACCCCCTCCCTATCTCTGTCACCCCTATCAGCCCCTACACCCCCTCCCTATCTCTGTAACCCCCTCCAGCCCCTACACCCCTCCCTATCTCTGTAACCTCCTCCAGCCCCTACATCCCCTCCCAATCTCTGTAACCTCCTCCAGCCCCTACATCCCCTCCCAATCTCTGTCACCTCCTCCAGCCCCCTACACCTCCTCCCTATCATGTCACCCCCTCCCTATCTCTGTCACCCCCTCCAGCCCCTACACCCCCTCCCCATCTCTGTCACCTCCACCAGCCCCTACACCCCCTCCCTATCTCTGTCACCTCCTCCAGCCCCTACACCCCCTCCCTATCTCTGTAACCTCCTCCCGCCCCTACACCCCCTCCCTATCTCTGTCACCTCCTCCAGCCCCTACACCCCCTCCCAATCTCTGTAACCTCCTCCAGCCCCTACACCCCCTCCGTATCTCTGTAACCTCCTCCAGCCCCTACACCCCCTCCGTATCTCTGTCACCTCCTCCAGCCCCTATACCCCCTCCCAATCTCTGTAACCTCCTCCAGCCCCTACACCCCCTCCGTATCTCTGTAACCTCCTCCAGCCTCTACACCCCCTCCCTGTCTCTGTCACCCCCTCCAGCCCCTACACCCCCTCCCTATCTCTGTCACCTCCTCCCGCCCCCTACACCTCCTCCCTATCGCTGTCACCCCTTCCCTATCTCTGTCACCCCCTCCAGCCCCTACACCCCCTCCCCATCTCTGTCACCTCCTCCAGCCCCTACACCCCCTCCCTATCTCTGTAACCTCCTCCAGCCCCTACACCCCCCCCTATCTCTGTAACCTCCTCCTGCCCCTACACCCCCTCCCTATCTCTGTCACCTCCTCCAGCCCCTACACACCCTCCCAATCTCTGTAACCTCCTCCAGCCCCTACACCCCATCCCCATCTCTGTCACCTCCTCCAGCCCCTACACCCCCTCCCTATCTCTGTCACCTCCTCCAGCCCCTACACCCCCTCCCAATCTCTGTAACCTCCTCCAGCCCCTACACCCCCTCCCTACCTCTGTAACCTCCTCCAGCCCCTACACCCCCTCCCTATCTCTGTCACCTCCTCCAGCCCCTTCACCCCCTCCCTATCTCTGTCACCTCCTCCAGCCCCTACACCCCCTCCGTATCTCTGTAACCTCCTCTAGCCCCTACACCCCCTCCGTATCTCTGTCACGTCCTCCAGCCCCTACACCCCCTCCCTATCTCTGTCACCTCCTCCAGCCCCTACACCCCCTCCCTACCTCTGTCACCTCCTCCAGCCCCCTACACCCCCTCCCTATCTCTGTAACCCCCTCCAGCCCCTACACCCCCTCCCTATCTCTGTAACCCCCTCCAACCCCTACACCCCCTCCCTATCTCTGTAACCTCCTCCAGCCTCTACACCCCCTCCCTGTCTCTGTCACCCCCTCCAGCCCCTACACCCCCTCCCCATCTCTGTCACCTCCTCCAGCCCCTACACCCCCTCCCTATCTCTGTCACCTCCTCCAGCCCCTACACCCCCTCCCTATCTCTGTAACCTCCTCCCGCCCCTACACCCCCTCCCAATCTCTGTCACCTCCTCCAGCCCCTACACCCCCTCCCAATCTCTGTCACCTCCTCCAGCCCCTATACCCCCTCCCTATCTCTGTAACCTCCTCCTGCCCCTACACCCCCTCCCTATCTTGCCACCTCCTCCAGCCCCTACACCCCCTCCCTATCTCTGTAACCTCCTCCAGCCCCTACACCCCCTCCCTTTCTCTGTAACCTCCTCCAGCCCCTACACCCCCTCCCTATCTCTGTCACCTCCTCCAGCCCCTTCTCCCCTCCCTATCTGCGTTAGGATAGGAAGATGATAATGCCCTATACCCTGAAACCAGCCCCAACCCTGTAAACTGCTCTATTTCCCTTGCCCCCTTATACACTGGCACCTTAACTCACCCGTCACCCTATGGTGTAGCACTGTCCCCCTGTGGGCACCGTAATCTGACGTTCACTCTGTGAATTCATGGTATGGTAGCTGCTCTGGAAGTGACTCCCTGCCTGTGTCGATGTTAGAATGCCAGCCTCTGGCAGCAGAGTCCTGAGCAGGAGTCGTGTGGGTTTGTCAATGCAGCTGGGCCAGTTCAAATGAGAAACATTTCTCAGAAAGCTTCGACTGCAATGTCCTGTCAGAAACATGGGATTCCATCCTTTCACCCACTTTGTGCAGAACTACCCCTGTTTGTAAAATCTAACCCATTCACTTCATCTCTCTCTCCCTCTCTCCACACATGCGGCCGGACTTGTTGAGTTTCTCCAACAAATTCGGTTTTTATTGCATGGAATCACCTTCCTTTGAGCAGATGGGTGATGGCAGGATGATCAGAATGAGCTGTCCGGGATGATTGAAGGGGTTGCTTGGGCCCAGAAATGGAGAAACTCAGAACAGAATTTATTAAAACCCATACTTATGAAAATACAATGAGATGTGTACAAGTCACCACAATTCAGTTTAGTCACAGAAATGAAAAAAGGAATAACTGATACAAAGTTGGGAGAAACAGCATCTTTTGTTCCCACCCCAGCTCCTTCATATAGCGAAGAGGGACAGACTGGACTCACCAAGCTCCCTAATCTGAAGCCATGGTCACTTCTGTAATGCATTTCCTCTGGTGGCTGAGTGGGCTGGGTGCAGACATGGGCCAGAACCCTGAAACCTGACCCAGGTCCTTCACAGGTGACATCTGCAAAGAGATCCTCACCCAAAGGGGATTGGAAATTTGGAACTCTCGCATCCCCAGCTCAAGCACTGCTGAGGCTGGAGCTCAATTCAAAAGTTCAAAAATTAAACCTGGTCATTTTTGTTGAGTTAAGGGACAAGTGGAAATGTAGGAAATGTCAGTAAGTGGAGTTACATCACAGCCCAGGCATGGTCTAATTGAATGGTAGGATAGGTTTGAGGGGCTGAATGGCATTCCAATGTTGTGAATATTTATGCTAAGGGAAGAGCAATGTTTTTTGACAGAACTTTAGTTCATTCAATCTCTCTCTTGCCATAGTGAATCCAAGTCATCAGCAAGTCACCGACAGGCTGCCTCATGGTCTGGGAAGCTGGTGATTACCACAGTGAGTTGGGTGTGATGATTGGCTAAGATTTGAAATTCCCATGATTTTATTTGGTGGATTTCTTCAGTCTTCACAGTTACAGAGCAGTAAGGTGTTGTTTTTACTGAAATCAGTGCATTAGTGAGACACAAAGGGAGAGGAGGGAAGTCTGGAGTCATACACCAGAATCCATGTTACACTCTCTGAGAAACAAGGCCCTATCCAATCTAATAGGGTTAGCGTTAGGAGGCTGGGGGAGGCTGGGAGAGGTTGGGGAAAGCTGGTGAAGATTGGGGCAGGTTGGGGATGGCTGGTGGAGGTTGGGAGAGGTTGGGGAATGCTGGGGGAGTTTGGGGAAGGCTGGGGGAGGTTGGGGAAGGCTGGTGGAGGTTGGGGGAGGTTGGTGGAGGTTGGGAGAGTTTGGGGAAGGCTGGGGGAGTTTGGGGATGGCTGGTGCAGGCTTGGGGAGCTTGGTGAAGGTTTGGGGAGTTTGAGAAAGGCTGGTGGAGCTTGGGGAAGGCTGGTGGAGCTTGGGGAAGGTTGGTGGAGCTTGGGGTAGGTTGGTGGAGGTTGGGGAGTTTGAGAAAGGCTGGTGGAGGTTGGGGAAGGCTGGTGGAGTTTGGAGAAGGCTGGTGGAGGTTGGGGGAGGTTGGTGGAGGTTGGCCGAGGTTGGGGAATTCTGGTGGAGGTTGGGGGAGGTTGATGGAGGTTTGGGGAAGGCTAGTGGAGTTTGGGGAAGGCTGGTGGAGGTTGGGGAAGGCTAGCGGAGGTTGGGGAAGGCTGGTGGAGTTTGGGGAAGGCTGGTGGAGGTTGGGGAGGTCTAGTGGAGTTTGGAGAAGGCTGGTGGAGATTGGGGTAGTTTGGCAGAAGTAGTGGGGAAGTTCACATTGGGCAGAGACTACCTATCACTCTGGGTAGTAGGAATTGGGCAGCAAATGCAAGCCCAGCAAGCGATACCCCGCTCCTGTGAAAGTTGTCCATGGCCTGGGCTGATATTATAGCAGTTGGATTCCCTCTCCTGCAGTAGACAGGCAGCCACCATCATCCTACCACCCTGGCATTCCTCCTGCTCAGAGCTGAGAAAATTAGACCCCAGGCCGGAGCGTGACCTTACTGGTCATTAAGCGATCGTTAATTCACCTTTAATTGGAGATGGTGTAAGAAGATGGCCCAGACTGGAACTCACTTGGTTGACATTGGAAAGTGTTGGCATCAGATTCCATGACACCCCGTTGCGTTCTGCAGACCTCTCACCTCCTGAGGGTCTGGAGGATTACACTCATTGAATTTTACTGCACAGAAAGACACCATTCAGCCCACTATGTTTGTGCCAACTTCCTGAATTCTGTTCCAACTTTTCAAGAACACTTGTTTTTCTCTCGTATCTCTTTCGGGAGCTGGTGCAGACAGCTCCCCGTGCTGTACTGTAATGTTCTATGACTTTCTAACCCTGGAAACATTTTCTTCTTGCATGCTTGTCGCATTGCATTTGGAAATCAGCTCCTGCTGAATTTGTTTCTACCTCTCCTCAAGGTGCTGCTTTTCCAGACCCTAAAAAAACCTTGCAGGAAGAACATTTCTCCTGTTCTGTCCCCCTGACTCTTCTGTAAATTATTACCACCTCGTGTTGGTCACCCCTTGCGAAGATACTGTGTAATGAAAGCATTATTTCCTCTTGAAGCCCCTCATTGTTTTGAAAATCTCTGTTGAATCTTCCTTTCAGTTTCCATAGAATTCCCACCGTGTGGAATCATGCCATTTGGCCCAACAAATCCACACCCACCCTCTGAAGAACATCCCATCCCTGTAATCCTGGATTTTCCATGTTTAACCCACCTACACCCCAGAAAACTACGGGCAATTTAGCATGGTCAATCTGTCTAACCTGCACATCTTTGGACCGGGGGAAGAAATTGCAGCACCTGGAGGAAACCCACGCAGACATGGGGAGAATGTGCAAACTACACACAGAGTCGCCCGAGGGTGGGATTGAACCCGGGTCCCTGGCACTGTGAGGCTGCGGTGCTAACCACTGAGCCACCGTGTCATCACATACACATCATTGCCAACAGCCTCCATCTGTATGTAGGCTCTGGGGAGCTAATGTGCGACTGAGCAGCATGAACCCGACGTGATTTGAACACACAACCGCTTGACCTGGAGTCAGACACATTATCTTTGTACCACGGGCTCATGCATTGCACTCAAGCCAGGAGGAAGTCAAGCATCCAATCTCCTGACTCGTAGTCAGGCTGGTTATCCATCACTGGCTTTAAGGAGAACAACAAATGTTCTCTAAACCCTCTGCTCACTGATCATTTTTATGAAAATGCCTATATTATTTGATCTCCTGATGATGTAAGAGAGTCAGAGGGATGAACTGGGGGATATTTTAACCTGGAGCTGGTTTGACCGGGTGATTGCCTGTCTGGAGGAGGTGATTGGTTGACAAGGCAGTTTGAATTGTAACTAGACGATAGCCCCTCACAGCAGACATGAGGATCAGCCAGCCCTGTTTCTCAAGGGAAGGAAGGTGTATTATATCTCACACAGGTGTCAGTATACATTTAACAAGCACAGTATGTTTGTGTAGCTTTAAAAGCCATGCTCATCTGCATTGTACCCTACGATCTAATGGTATTGAGATCCTAAACTCCATCTTAGGTCACATCGCCTGTGGCATGTCACATTAATGGAAGCTTCTCCATATCACTTCCCAGTTTAATGTAAACGTAGGCACTGATGCATCCGTAAATGAACGAGGTGCCTGTTGGAAACATCTGTTGGATCTTTCAATATCACACCCAGTTTTGTGCATTCTGAGGCATGAGCATTACCATAGCAGGTAAAATAACAGCTTCAAGGAAAAGCCCCCAACATAAGGATTTTAAGAGGATCTTGAAGTGGGGAGGTGAGGGTTGGTGGGGAATGCGAATGAGAGAGCTTGAAAAATCTGCTCCTCCTGACCCCACCAAAAACTCTTCTGGTAGATTAAATCTGGCTTCAGACAAACTCGTGTCCTACCTGTGCCTAATAACAAAGTCACACAGGCACCTAACCTCTGAAGAAGAGTCACATTGGGCTCAAAACATTAACCTTGTTTCTCTTTCCACAGATACTGCCAGATCTGCTGAGTTCCTCCAGCGATCTTTGTCTCTCTTCTGGATTTCCAGCATCTGTACTTCTCTCTTTTAATGTATCCCCAACCTCAGGCCTGTAGTGATTGTCATGAGGCCACCAGGTGGACCTCATAGAATATGAGTTCCCTGATTGAGGCTGTTACCTGTTCCAATCAGAGAGTCCTCGCTGACATATAAACAGGAGTGTCAGAGGTTCTCTTCACTCTGAGCTGGCTCTGAGGGAGCTGGGTCAGTGTCATGGGCCCTCCGTGTATAAATAAAGGGGGGCTTGGTGATGGGATAATGGTCTCTGTGGAGCTATTTCAAGGCTCAGTTGAGGACCAACTCAGGCTTTCAAATGGTGTAAACAAAACTCCAAATTGTCTAAATTTATCTGGCTCCTGCTCACTTTTGGTAGTGGGCCTTTCTCTTGGATAGTTCAGCTGGTTACTGTCAGAAAGGGTGATGATCTGAGTGGATGTCTCACCTGTGTGATATTTAGCCAGAGCTAAGATGATCAGAAAGTTTAGTTGTGAGGTGGATGTTGGGGATAGTTGTCCCTGGTGTATGCTTCCATCTTAACCACAGTCCTCACTTCTATACAATACTTTGGAACACAGTGTCTCTCTGGTACACGGTCAGGACTCACATAATACCAGGTTATAGTCCAACCAGTTTATTAGAAATCACAAGCTGTTGGAAAGTTCATGAAAGGGCACTGGTTCGAAAGCTTGTGATTTCAAATAAACCTGTTGGACCAGAACCTGGTATCGTGTGATTCTGACTTTGTACCCACCCCCAATCCAACACGGGGATAACAAAGTGTGAAGCTGGATGAACACAGCAGGCCAAGCAGCATCTCAGGAGCACAAAAGCTGACGTTTCGGGCCTAGACCCTTCATCAGAGAGGGGGATGGGGTGAGGGTTCTGGAATAAATAGGGAGAGAGGCGTAGGCAGACCGGAGATGGAGAGAAAAGAAGATAGGTGGAGAGGAGAGTATGGGTGGGGAGGTAGGGAGGGGATAGGTCAGTCCAGGGAAGACGGACAGGTCAAGGAGGTGGGATGAGGTTAGTAGGTAGGAGATGGGGGTGCGGCTTGGGGTGGGAGGAAGGGATAGGTGAGAGGAAGAACAGGTTAGGGAGGCAGAGACAGGCTGGGCTGGTTTTGGGATGCAGTGGGTGGAGGGGAAGAGCTGGGCTGGTTGTGTGGTGAATTGGGGGGAGGAGATGAACTGGGCTGGTTTTGGGATGCGGTGGAGGAAGGGGAGATTTTGAAGCTGGTGAAGTCCACATTGATACCATTGGGCTGCAGGGTTCCCAAGCGGAATATGAGTTGCTGTTCCTGCAACCTTCGGGTGGCATCATTGTGGCACTGCAGGAGGCCCATGATGGACATGTCATTTAAAGAATGGGAGGGGGAGTGGAAATGGTTTGCGACTGGGAGGCGCAGTTGTTTATTGCGAACCGAGCGCAGGTGTTCAGCAAAGCGGACCCCAAGCCTCCGCTTGGTTTCCCCAATGTAGAGGAAGCCACACCGGGTACAATGGATACAGTATACCACACTAGCTGAGGTGCAGGTGAACCTCTGCTTAATATGGGCCTGGGATAGGGGTGAGAGAGGAGGTGTGGGGGCAAGTGTAGCACTTCCTGCGGTTGCAGGGGAAGGTGCCGGGTGTGGTGGGGTTGGAGGGCAGTGTGGAGCAAACAAGGGAGTCACGGAGAGAGTGGTCTCTCCGGAAAGCAGACAAGGGTGGGGATGGAAAAATGTCTTGGATGGTGGGGTCGGATTGTAGATGGCGGAAGTGTCGGAGGATGATGTGTTGTATCCGGAGGTTGGTGGGGTGGTGTGTGAGAACAAGGGGGATCCTCTTTGGGCCGTTGTGGTGGGGGCGGGGTGTGAGGGATGTGTAGCGGGAAATGTGGGAGACGCAGTCAAGGGTGTTCTCGACCACTGTGGGGGGAAAGTTGCGGTCCTTGAAGAACTTGGACATCTGGGATGTGCGGGAGTGGAATGTCTTATTGTGGGAGCAGATGTGGCGGAGGCGGAGGAATTAGGAATAGGGGATGGAATTTTTACAGGAGGGTAGGTGGGAGGAGGTGTATTCTAGGTAGCTGTGGGAGTCGGTGGGCTTGAAATAGATATCAGTTACAAGCTGGTTGCCTGAGATGGAGACTGAGAGGTCCAGGATGGTGAGGGATGTGCTGGACATGGCCCAGGTGAACTGAAGGTTGGGATGGAAGGTGTTGGTGAAGTGGATGAACTGTTCGAGCTCCTCTGAGGAGCAAGAGGCGGCGCCGATACAGTCATCAATGCAACGGAGGAAGAGGTGGGGTTGACTGCACCTCCCAGTCGCGAACCATTTTAACTCCCCCTCCCATTCTTTAGATGACATGTCCATCATGGGCCTCCTGCAGTGCCACAATGATGCCACCCGAAGAATGCAGGAACAGCAACTCATATTCCGCTTGGGAACCCTGCAGCCCAATGGTATCAATGTGGACTTCACCAGTTTCAAAATCTCCCCTTCCCCCACTGCATCCCAAAACCAGCCCAGCTCTTCCCCTCCCCCCACTGCACCACACAACCAGCCCAGCTCTTCCCCTCCCCCCACTGCATCCCAAAACCAGTCCAGCCTGTCTCTGCTTCCCTAACCTGCTCTTACTCTCACCCATCCCTTCCTCCCACCCCAAGCTGCACCTCCATTTCCTACCTACTAACCTCATCCCACCTCCTTGACCTGTCCGTCTTCCCTGGACTGACCTATCCCCTCCCTACCTCTCCACCTATCTTCTTTTCTCTCCATCTTCGGTCCGCCTCCCCCTCTCTCCCTATTTATTCCAGACCCCTCACCCCATCCGCCTCTCTGATGAAGGGGTTTATTATCTTGGATTCTCCAGCATCTGCAGTTCCCATTATCACTCACCCAGGACCTCCATAGCTTTGGTCCAGGGTAAGTCATGGCAGATGCAGCCCTGCAATGCCACCACCTGGCAGACAAGTGCAAATACAGCAGGACATGTTTACATAGCCAGGAACAATGAGGCATGATATAAATTTATTACACTGAAATGTGACAATAGGAAACAAGGCTTCAAACACAAGAAATGTGAACAAAGGCATGAATTTTAATATGTTAGCTAGGCTGATGGAGTTAGATAGATACAATTCAATAGGAAGAGAACTAGGTAGATGAAGTAGAAACAAAAAATAAATAACAACTTTCACTCTAATGCCGCGAAGCATTCAAAGGCACTTCACAGGGACTGTTATCAGAAAAATGCACTGATTGAGACATAGAATGAAAGTATTTTTACAACAGTTATAGAAACCTGATAAAGAGGAGAATTGTCTTTATTCTATCAAACTTTAAGACTGTAATTAAACTTTAGACAAGTACTAAAGTATCAAACTTCTACCTGCTGGAAATTGTCAAGATTTATTGTCAGTGGAACAGCGATGTCTGTTTAGAATTAAACTGTAAGATTAAACAGCTGGAGTTCTGTGCCGTTTCCTGCTGAAGCACAATATGACAATAGCAATTGTCTGTGCCCTTATTTGGGAGAGTCTTTTTGGTGTTGACCCATCACACTGATGGGAGTCTTGGCTTCCCAAACTCATTACAGCTCCAGCTTCCAGAAAGTTTGTTTTCCTCCTGTGAGAGTGGGTATATATGACAGCCTGCTGGTGAATTCGTCCCATCCAGAGAATCAAAATCTTTTATTGTGACCCCCTGGCTCTTCAATGAAGTTGCAAGATACACCCCTTGTTAGAAGAAACTGAACATTTCAGATTACGTACAGGGCCACATTATGTTGGTGGTAACATGGTACAAAACATTTGACAGTAGCATCAGTAAACAACCTTATTGACAATCCCTTGGCAAGAGATAGTTGGCCAGGAGGCCAAAAGCTTGGTCAAAGAGGTAGGCTTGCATAAGGACATCTCAAAACACCTTAACTCGGGTCTCAATCTAAAATATTGGGGTCATGATCCCAAGGCAGCTCTGACTGAATTATGACAACAGCATCCCACACTGACAAAGAAACCCACCCTCACACAGGAATACCCTCGTGCCCATGGACCTCCCTGTAATCACCCATCTCCCCCAACCCTTCACACTTCCCACTCAGCACCATTACAATTTCCATGACTCAAACTGGGCACACTTTGAGAAAAGGTTTTAGGAAACACTAGTTTAAGGACTATGTTCCAGCAGAGGGGGGACAGAGAGAGAGATATGGGAGAGGTTTAGGGAGGGAATTCTGTCCCTTAGGCTGCTGGAGCCAAGGCCGCTATGGAGTGCAGGGAGACAGACTGGGGGAGCACAGAGATCTTGGAGGGTCACTGGGCTGGGCTGGTGGAGGTTAGAGAAATAGAGAAGCTGGAATATCAACAGAGACTTAGTAAGAAGCAATAAAGTACAGAGAAACCCTCCAGCCCCTCTCCGATTTGGGACTATCCTTGGGATTTTTGATGTAAACTGCAACATAAGACCTGGATAAATGTGTAAGTTAAGCTTGTGCTGATTTTTTTGCTGTGGTTATGGTGCTGATGGACAGTAAGCCTGGTGTGTGAACAATCTAGGACATACCTAATTAATGCATTTGGGAGAAAAATATGCTTTTACATAACTCTTCCTCAACCCTCAGAAATAACAAAACTCATTTAATCATAGTCCATATTTTATCATATCATGACAATCAATTTTTTGCTTCATCATCTGATTTTAATACCCAGGGCCTTCATGAACTGAACTGGTTTCAAAGAGGAAGAAGAAATCACAGAGTGAAAAATGCTGCAGGTGATCTCTTGACCACAGATTGAGCCAAGTCACATGAAACCGTCAATGACCAAGATCCAGGCTGAAACAAAAGAAAGATTTTTTATCTGTTATCAGAAAAGGCTGAAAACAGTCAACCAGATGTGTACCTCCTGCTTGATTTACACTTTACTGGAAGAGCACATGTTGGAGATTTTAAAAATCACCCATGATTAACCAGATTGAAGACCAATAAACCGAGAATCCATGAATAAGCAGTATTTTAGGCAATTGCTTTTGGCAGAAACAGAAGAGATAGATTTATACATGGAACTGGAGAGGTTTCTCTTTCTCTGACTGCAGTCCCTCAGCTTCTACTCACTCACATCACCAGCTCTCCTGCTTCTTCATTGCCCACTAACTGCTCTGCTATCCACTTCCAGCAAAATCAATCCCCCTCTCTGCAAGATTGCAAGAAAATTTGGCCCATTCCCCAGACTAGTGCCTCAACAGCACCTCAACTGACCTACCTGAAATCCCTGGGCTGACCTGATCAGGCCCAATCCCTAGGCTGCAAGGACACATACCCTGGATTCTGGTAGGACCAAGCAGCTGATTGACCATGGTCATCTACTGGACTGGAATGGAACCGAGTCCTGGGACTGACCGGTGGTGCCCTCTGACTGACTGTATTCACCCTTGGCCCCACTAAGGAGTGTGTTTGCTTTGCAAGTCAGTGGTACATCGTGTTGGTGTGAAACTGACAGCACAGTGCCGTGCAAGCATGTACAAGTACTGATCCCTGTGGTTCCCTACTCATCACCACCTTCCACTCTGAAAATGACCCATTTATTTGTACCCTCTGTTTCCTGCCCACCAACTGATTCTCAGCCTACACCTCTGGGCTTTGGTGTTCCACTTCTTCCGTAAGACTTTAGCAAAAGTTTTCTGAAAATCTTAATACACCACATCCACTGGTTCTCCCTTGTCTGTTTCATGGTTCTACAACATTATAGCCTTCTGGAACATTGCTATGAGCCTTGAACTTGGGAACAAACATTCCCGCAGTAAAAAAGAAGTTAACTTTGGAAAGAACAAAAAAATTGCCTTTCTAAAGCATTTTTCACAACCACTGGATGAACCAAATCCTGCAGAGTAAGTTTTGAAATATAGTCACAGATATGATTCAGTAACAATTCTGTGGTTCTTTGTGCAGCAAATACAGCAGCTGGTTTGCACACAGCAAGCTTCCACATACAGTGAGATGGTAACCAACTGATAATGTGCAACAGAAACAGGAATTGCTGGAGAAACTCAGCAGATCTGATGTATCTGTGGAGAGAGAAACAGAGTTAACATTTGAGCCCAGTGACCCTTTATCAAAACTGCAATATAATCCGTTTTTGGTGAGGTTGTTTGGAGGATGCCAGGGAGAAATGTCCAAACTTCCCTTAGGGACAAGGTAGATAATGGAACATGAGATAACAAGACGTACAGCTGGATGAACTTGGCAGGCCAAGCAGCACCAGAGGAGCAGGAAGGGTCTAGGCCCGAAACGTTAGCTTACCTGCTCCTCTGATGCTGCTTGGCCTGCTGTGTTCATCCAGCTCTACACCTTGTTATCTCAGATTCTCCAGCATCGACAGTTCCTACTATCTCAGATAATGGAACAATTTGTCTTTGTTATTCAGTGGAATCAGAGAAGCAAGCAAGAGAGAGAGAGAGAGAGTGTGTGTGTGGGAGTGGCAGAATCTAAGTGAAAACATTCCAATGTTGGTACACTGTCTTCATTCTCATGCAAGCCAGGGACTTTCAAATCTTTGACTTTGCTTTATTTGGCTACACAGAACATCACATATTGCCAACATTTTGAGTGATTGAGTGTCTTGTGAAAATGTCAAGGTGGATGTGACCTTAACTCAGCACATACAAATAACCAAGTACTTCTAGGCTTGTTTTGGTGTGATCAATGACAGGCCCCTCTTCAGGATTCTTTCTGCGCCCAGTAACAGCAGTCATCGAAATACGAACCCAAAGCTTACACAGCCCACCATCACTGTGAGCAGTTCCCTGTTTTAGAGCAAACAGGAAGTTGTTCAGTCCTGTGAACCTTCCTAGCTGGACTGACATAGGTCAAACATTGTTTCAGAGATAGTAGGAACTGCGGATGCTGGAGAATCCGAGATAACAAGGTACAGAGCTGGATGAACACAGCAGGCCAAGCAGCATTTTAGGAGCAGGAAGGCTGACCTTTCGAGCTTAGACCCTTCCCGAAACGTTAGCTTTCCTGCTCCTATGATGCTACTTGGCCTGCCGTGTTCATCCAGCTCCACACCATGTTATCTTAGGTCGAACATCACCAATTTTTTTCTGGTTGGCTGGGATAGATATAATGGATGTGCCAGGAGAACAATGGTGAGAGGGAGGACCGGCAAATGTCATGTGATGAGACCTCAATATTGGCCAATCAGAGCCATTGGTAACAATTTTGAGATGAGTTGGAATTTGTCCCTGTGGATTACACAGAGTCGGCGTAATGGTGTAAGTGAAGGAACTGAGGGGAATGTTAATCCAAGTGGCAAAATCCCCAGGATTGCTGGGACACCAGTCTTATGTCATGGAGAAAATGACTCAGGGAGCTGGTGATAGAAACGTGCACTCACCCCCTCCTCCAGCTGGTTCGATCTATGATGACGCCAATACCCCTAACATACCACTTCCCCCTCTACCATTCTTCCCAGCACAACAGCTATGAGGATAGATTGAAGAAACTGGGATTGCTTTCTTCAGAGAGGATGCTGAGAGGTGATTTCACAGGAGGCTTCAAAATCATGTGTGGCCTGAGCAGAGTAGACAGGGAGAAGCTGTTCCTGCTCGTAAAAGATTTAAAGTGGTGTGCAAATGAAGCAAGGTTGAAGTGAGGAAAAACTTTATTCTGCATTGCGTGCTTAGGGCCTGTTAATGTACTGCCTGGAAATATTTTGGAGGCAGATTCGATTGAGGCATTCAAGAGAAGATTGGGTAGTTATTTTGATAGAAATGATGTGCAGGGAAGAGGCAGGAGACTGGCACTCGGGGATAGTGGGCCGAATGACCTTCCTGTAATTCTGATGCTGTGAAACCTAATGTCGCTGAACTTCGACCCCACATCAACCTGTGCTGTCAGCTCGGTGTTTGTACTTCTCCCAGCCCAACTAACCCTGAAAATCCTTCACAAACACCACGGTTTGAGAAACAATGCAACAAGAATTCACTAAGTCAACAACTGGAAGAAGCTGTGTTTAACACGAGACAGAAAACATTGATTTAAATAGCCTGCCATTCCAGTGGGAGCTCAAACTCTCCGGGGTGCAGCAGCTATTCTACTAAGGGGCGAAATCCCCTTCACTGTGTTCGCGAAAGTGACAAAAGACCTTCCTGCGGGGCTGGAACTGTGTTAACCCCAGTACCTGATCCTTTAATGGGGCAGCTTTCTGGCAAGATTGCTACCTCATGCTGAGCAATGTCACCTCCCCTCGCTGTGCCATTACACAGTAACACTGCGTTGCTGGGAGCAGACTGATTTATTGATTTATTTATAAACTCTGTGAGATAACCCAGCTCCGTCTCCCTGGTTTAAAAAAAAAGCACGGAGGGACGCATGCGCCCAGCCTGTTTGTTTGGGAATGAAATGGTGTGAGTGAGAAGTAGGGAGCTGCAGTGGGATCTTGCTGTGCGGAGGGAGGCCGGCGGCTCGCACTCGCACGGAGCCAGAGGGAGAGCTGGTCAGGGACTCCGCGCTGCCGATCCAACTCAGTCCCGTCTCCAGGCTGACAGCATGCGGCTGTGCTCCCTGAGTGCTCTCCTGCTGGCTACAGGTAGGGGAGGGAATGCTGTAACTGAGTGAGGAAGGGAAGGAGTGAATGAGGGAAGGACTGCTGTGACGGACGGACGGACGGGAGTGAGGGAATGCTGTAACTGAGTGAGGAAGGGAAGGAGTGAGGGAATGCTGTAACTGAGTGAGGAAGGGAAGGAGTGAGGGAATGCTGTAACTGAGTGAGGAAGGGAAGGAGTGAATGAGGGAGTGAGGGAAGGAGTGCTGTGACACAGTGAGAAAGGAAGGAAGGAAGGGAGGGAGGGAGGGAGAGAGTGAGGGAGGGAATATTGTAACTGAGTGAGGAAGGAATGGAGAGAGAGGGTGAGGGAAGGAGTGCTGTAACAGTGAGGAAGGAAGAGAGAGAGAGTGTTAATGTTAGTGAGGCAGAGAGTGAGGGAATGCTGTAACTGAGTGAGGAAGGGAAGGAGTGAATGAGGGAGTGCAGGAGGGAGGTGAGGGAAGGAGTGCTGTGACACTGAGGAAGGGAGGTAAAGAGTGAGGGAGGGAATATTGTGACAGGAAGGAATGGAGAGAGGGTGAGGGGAGGAGTGCTGTAACACAGTGAGGAAGGAAAGGAGGGTGAGAGTGAGTGAGGGAGGGAGGGAATATTGTAACTGAGTGAGGAAGGGAAGGGGTGAGGAAAGGAGTGCTGTGACACAGTGAGGAAGGAAGAGAGAGTTAGTGTTAGTGAGGGAGAGAGACAGTGAGAGAATGCTGTAACTGAATGAGGAAGGGAAGGAGTGAATGGAGGAGGGAGGGAGTTGAGGAAAGGAGTGCTGTAACACAGTGAGGAAGGAAGGAAGGGAGGGTGAGAGTGCGGGAGGGAGGGAATATTGTAACTGAGTGAAAAAGGGAAGGAGAGAGGGAGAGAGGGAATGAGGGAGGTGAGGGAAGGTGTGCTGTGACACAGGAAGGAAGGGAGACAGTGTGTGAGGGAATACTGTAACTGGGTGAGGGAGGGAGAGAGTGAGTGAGGGAGGCAATGCTGTAATTGAGTGAGGAGGGAGGCAGTGAGGGAGGGATGGAGGGAGGGAATGCTGTGACACTGAGGGAGGGATGGGGGTGACAGAGGGAGGGAATGCTGTGACACAGTGAGGGAGGGATGGGGGTGACAGAGGGAGGGAATGCTGTGACACAGTGAGGGAGGGATGGGGGTGACAGAGGGAGGGAATGCTGTGACACAGTGAGGGAGGGATGGGGGTGACAGAGGGAGGGAATGCTGTGACACAGTGAGGGAGGGATGGGGGTGACAGAGGGAGGGAATGCTGTGACACAGTGAGGGAGGGATGGGGGTGACAGAGGGAGGGAATGCTGTGACACAGTGAGGGAGGGATGGGGGTGACAGAGGGAGGGAATGCTGTGACACAGTGAGGGAGGGATGGGGGTGACAGAGGGAGGGAATGCTGTGACACAGTGAGGGAGGGATGGGGGTGACAGAGGGAGGGAATGCTGTGACACGGAAATACTGTTTAAATATACGCTGGTGGGGTGGGCGTTCAAGTCAGCTCAGGCTCTAAGCTGCTCCATCACTGTTATTCCAGTGAAATTCAGCATCGAAGACATTGTAGGGCAAATTACTGGATGTCGTTTTTGTTTATTAGAACAGTACAACACAGGAACAGGCCCATCAGCCCACCAATTCTGTGCCGACTATGATGCCATTCTAAATTAATCCTATCTGCCTGCACATAGTCCATATCCCTCTGTTCTGTGCCTGTCCATGTGTCTGTTTAAATGCCTCTTATACGTCGCAATTATATCTGCTTCCACCCCCTCCCCTGGCAGCACATTCCAAGCACCTACCACCATCTGTGTTTAAAAACACGCGAGGCTCACACATCTCCTTTAAACTTTCCCCCCTCACCTTAAATCTATGCCCCCTAGTGTAATCCAATAATCTGAACTAAGCAAAATAGTGGCAGTAAAATGAGAATGTGATGTGTTTTGTGTGTACTATGGACTCTCTTAATTCAGCAAATTTGACTTCAAATGAATTGTATAATTTTTTGGAACATAGGACGACTCGATCTAGCCAACTGATGAAACTGGAGTAATTTTCAAACGCTCTGTTTGCAACAAACAACTACACCTCCCGGTCGCGAACCATTTCAATTCCCACCACCCCCCCAACTCCTCAGACGACATCCTGGGCCTCCTGCAGTGCCACATTGACGTCACCCGAAAGATGCAGGAACAGCGTCTCATATTTTGCTTGGGAACTCTGCACCCCTCAGTGTGGACTTCACAAGCTTCAGAATCTGCCCACCCCGACCACATGCCAAACCCAGCCCAGCTAGTCCCCACCTCCCTAACTATGCCTCCCACCTCAAACCCCACCCCCACCCCCTACCCACTTCCCTCCTCCCGCACCCCCCCGACATGCCCATCCTCCCTGGACCTATTCCACCCCCCCCAACTCCCCACTTACGTTCACCTTCACTGGCTCTAACCCCGTCTCTTTGACCTGTCTGTCTCTTCTCCACCTATCTTCTCCTCTACCCATCTTCTATCCACCTCCCCCTCTCTCCCTATTTATTTCAGAATGCCCTTCCCCTCCCCCATTTCTGAATAAGGGTCCAGACCCGAAACGTCAAGCTTTCCTGCTCCTCTGATGCTGCTTGGCCCGCTGTGTTCATCCAGCTTCACACCGTGTTATCTCTAATTTTCAAATGAGTAGCATAAATGAGTTTGCATAAATTTTTAAAGAAGTATTTTTAATACTTAGAGAGTGGTTAGTCGGCAGCCCCTTGGGGGACTTGCTGTTGGTATGGGGAGAAAGAATGAAGTATTCTGTGATCAGTGTTTCACCTGTTTCTGTGCTTCTGTTTGATTTAGCAAGGTTCTGAAATGTAACATTAACCTCCGAGGCAAATACTCTGACACAGCTCCTTACAGGCCCAGGCAGGAGCCATTGATGGATTATGAAGAAAGATAATGCTGTGTACTCAGCGACTGCAATGTTTCCACATCGCAGATGACCATTTGTTAGTGATGTACATTTCTAACCTATTTGTGGGTCAGCTATACTTCAATGGGTAGCACTTGACTCGGAATTGCAAGGTTCTGCATTTGATTCTGGTCTGATGCTGCAGGCCTGAGGGAGTGCTACCCTGTTGGAGGTACCGTCTTAAAGATGAAACATTAGCCAGAGGCTCACTCAGGTGGGTGTCGGTGATCCTATGGCGCGGTGTCGTTGAGGAGAAGGTCAGTTCCCCCAGCGACTGGGCTACACTTTGTTTATCCATCAGTTAGCATCACAGGAGCAAATCATCAGCTCATGTTCACATTGCTATTTGTAGGAGCTAGCTCTGCCCTTCCTGTCTTACTTCCAAAAATACTTCATTGGCTGTAAACTGCTGAATCATGTCATGATTGTGACAGGCACTGAATAATTACAAGGTTCTGCTGGTATTTGTAAAAAACATGTGGATTTCAGTTTGTGTTTTAAAAGCATCAATGGTGGGTAAGTTGTTTGAGGTGATTGTGAAAGACAGGATTTACGTGCGTTTTGAGAAGCAAGGATTGTTTAGGGATAGTCAGCGTGGTTTTGTGCAAGGGAAATTGTGTCTCACAAACTTGTTTGATGTTTTAATGAAGTTGCCAGAAAGATTGATGAGGGGAGACCAGTTGACATTGATTACTTGGACTTCAGTAATGCCTTTGAGAAGGTTCCATAGTGTAGACTAATTAGTAAAGTTAGATCACGTGGGATTTAGGATGAGCTTGCCAGTTGGATATAAAATTGGTTTGATGGTAGGAATGATGGTAGAGCATTGTTTTTCACACTGGAGGACTGAGATCAACAGTGTTCTATAGGGATCAGTTCCAGGTCCACTTTGGGTTAGAATGTCGGAGGCATTTGAAACTCTTCAGACAACACCAAAGTTGATGCAATAGCGGACAATGAAGAAGGTTATGTAAGATTACAAGATCTTGATCAATTGTGTCAATGGGCTGAGGAATGGCAGCTGGAGTTTAATTTGGATAAATGTGAGGTATTGCATTTTGGTAACACAACAAGAGCAGGACTTATACAATTCATGGTAGATCCTGGGTAATTGTTGTAGAACAGAGAGACCTAGGGATTCAGGTACATAATTCTCTGAAATTTGCATCACAGGTAGACAGGGTCGTTGAAAAAGCTTTTAGCATGCTTGTCTTCATTGCTTAGACCATTGAGTAAAGGAGTTGAGATGTCGTGTTGAGATTGTACAGTATGTTGGTGAGGCCTTTTATGGAGTACAGAGTGCAGTCCTGATCACCCTATAATAGGAAGGAGATTATTAAATTGGAGAGAGCTCAGAAAAGATTAACCAGGATGTTGCCAGAAATGGAGGCTTTGGGATATAAAAATAGATTGGAAAATCTAGGAGGAACACAGCAGGACAAAGGAGCAGGAATGTTGATGTTTCAGGTTGGAGCCTTTCTTGGAAAAAATAGGACTTTTTCACTGGAGTGTAGGAGTTTGAGAGAGGTTTATAAAATCATGAGGGTTACAGATAAGGTGAGTGACGGAGTTCAAAACTAGGGGGCATAGTTTTAAGCTGAGAGGCAAAAGATTTAAAATGTACTTGAGAGGCAACTTGTTGACACGGAGAGTGGTTCGTGTGTAGAATGAACTTCCAGAGGAAGTGATAGACGCAGGTACAGTTACAATGTTTAACATACATTTGGATAAGTGAACAGGGAAGGTTTGGAGGGACATGGGCCAAGTGCAGGCAGGTGGGACTGATTTAGTTTGGGAATATGGTCTGCTGGGACCGAAGGGTCTGTTTCCATGCTGTATCACTATGAGTCTACAAGTTGCAAAGGAAGTTCTGATATCTGGAGTATCTGGACAATGCCTGGAGAAGGCACTGCAGTGTTGAGGGGTCAGTGACCTACAGCCCTGATCCTGTCTCTTCTCTTTGCAACAGGCGGTTAATGACCCTGTAACTCACTGCCTGCGGAAACCGAAACAACAGATTTTAAAAAGAGATAGATGGTCCCTCAATGGAAATAAAGCAGCAGAGCTGTTGCAGAAGAGCGAGAGGGACAAATAGGTTTGACATAAATTCAGAGAGATGGACTGAATGGCCTCCTGTTCTGTGTATAACCTGTTGCCTTGATTTAAAAAGTAGGAAAAGACAGAAGATTTATGTTTGATACAATTCCTTATAACCTAAGGATCTCAAATAATTTTGCAGCCGATAAAGGCATCTTTGAACTGTTGTAAGAAATATAGCAGTCCATCCGCATGCAATAAGATCCTACAAAGCAGATCAACTGTTGTTAGTATTATTGGCTGGGATATTAATTTTTGTTCAGGATATTGGCAAGAACTCAGCTGCTTGTAGTACTGCAAGAAATTTACCAAAGATCCTCAGACAGCACCTTCCAAACCCTTGACCACTGCCATCTAGAAGGACAAGGGCAGCAGGTACATGGGGACACCACCCCCTGCAAGTTCCCCTCCAAGCCACTCACCCTCCTGACTTGGAAATATATCACTGCTCCTTCACTGTCACTGGGTCAATTTCCAGGAACTCCCTCCATAAGGGCATTGTGGGTCAACCTATGGCACATGGACTGCAGCATTCAAGAGGGCGGCTCACCCCCACCTTCTCAAGGGGCAACTAGGGATGGGCAATAAATGCTGCCCGGCCTGTGATCCCCACATCACGCGAGTAAATAATAGTAGAATAGATCTTGTACATTATTTGAACAAGCATTGGGATCTCAGTTTTACATCCCATCCACAGGCTGCAACTCTGTGTGCAGCACTCCCTCTGGCACTGTGGTTTATTTTGCTGATTGAGAGGAATCTGACAGAATGGCTTGTCCCACTTTTTGTGTTTCGGGAATACCTGAGCAGTTTTCCGCAATGCCAGGTCATACTCGAACAGCTCAACTCAGGGTGGCAAGTGCTGGAGCACAAGTCTTCAGTAGAATTGTCAGACTGTTGTCAGGTTCAGGGTCTGTGCTGTATCTGTGCTTTCTTGATATCACGTGGAGTGAATCGAATTGGCTGAAGACTAGCCTCTGCGGTGCTGGAGAAGGCTGGGATGAAACATCAACTTAGCATTTATGGCTTAAAATAGTTCCAGAGAGTTTTCACACTGATGTTCTGGGGTCCTCCAGCATTGAGGACGATGATTGTAAAACCACCATCTCTCATTAATTGCTCCTATCATTTATATTTGTATGTAGCAGATCTAGTGTGCAGTTTTATTGGTTATAGGATTGCTAGCACTGTCCCTTTCATTCTGACGTACCATTTAGCATGTGCTATGTTATAGTTCCACTCCTGTGGAGTGGATTTTTAACGTGATTTGGGGAATGTGGGCTTTGCTGCACTGGGAACACGCATATTTACGCATAATGAGAATTGAAAAATGGATGTTAAGCCATGACTGAGTTTCAGAGGATTTATCATATGATTGACTTTGTAATTTCAATCAAACATATAAAAGAGCCTGCAGTCTATTAACTTGTTTACAAAAAAACGCAAGTAATTTTGGAAGGCAGTGTTCGAAGAAGTTTTAGACTGAGATAAAGGTGATGTTTTATTGATTTTAATTGTTGCGCTAACAGTCCTGTAAAGATGGGCCTATGTTGCCATCACCTAGCAACAGCCTCTGGACTGAAATAATGGGTGTTTTGGCAGTAATGAAGTTGTGGGCAGTTGCTGAAGAACTTTGCAAGCATGTTGTCTCTCTCTAAGAGTCTAGGCTTTGATCTGAAAGCAGTGTTCCTGATATCTCTCTCTGTAGAATAGTTTGGACAAACCCTTACTAAGTTTCAAATACCAGGATTCCTAACCATTTCTAAACCAAATCTGAAAGCTGCTCTGAAAATTTCCCATCATTCTGTGACTGACAGCAACCTGAACTCATCAAGAAGAAACTGAGAAATCGTCTGATTTTTACCTTTTCACTTCATATCTTGATCCATGGGGTTTTCCTGTATTTCTGTGTGTAATTGCTCTGCAAAGTTTTGTTGTTTATATTCTTGTCCCACTTCTATCAGAAGGTCCTTGTTCTGCCGTAGGGAGACCCAAAATGTCATTAGGGAGGGAATTCCAGGATTTTGACCCAGTGACACTGAGGGAGCGATAATATATTTCCATGTCAGGAGGGTGAGTGGCTTGGAGGGGAACTTGCAGGGGGTGGTGTTCCCATGTATCCACTGTCCTTGCTGTTCTAGATGAAAGTGGTCGTGGGTTTGGAAGGTGCTGCCTGAGGATCTTTGGTGAATTTCTGCAGTGCATCCTGTAGATAGTACACACTGCTGCTACTGAGCTTCGGTGGTGGAGGGAGTGGGATGTTTGTGGATGTGGTGCCAGGCAAGCGGCTGCTTTGTCCTGGACTGAATCGAGGTTATTGAGCTTGAGCTGTTGTTGGAGTTTCCCCCATCCAGGCAAGTGGGGAGTATTCCATCCCACTCCTGACTTGTAGATAGTGGAACAGGCTTTGGGGAGTCAGGAGGTGAGTTATTTGTTAGGATATTGCTCGTCTCTGACTTGCTGTTGTAGTCACTGTATTTGTTTCTGAGTCCAGTTCAGTTTCTGAATAATAGATCCATAACAGGATGTTGGTGTTGGGGGATTCCGTAATTATAATGACATTAAATGTCAGGGACAATGGTAAGATTCTTTCTTGTTTGGGTTGGTCATTGCTTGGCATTTGTATGGTGTAAATGTTACTTGTCATCCCAAGCCTGGGATATTGTCCAGATCTTGTTGCATTTGGACGTGGACTGCTTCAGTATCTGAGGAGTCATGAATGGAGCTGAACATTGTGTCATTGTCCGTGAACATCCGCATTTCTGACCTTATTGGGGGTGGGGGGAAGGTCATTGGTGAAGCAGCTGAAGATGGTTGGGTCTAGGACATTACCCTGAGGAACTCCTGCAGAGATGTCCTGGAGCTGAGATGACTGAACTCCTGTAACCACAGCTTTCTTCCTATGTGCCAGCTGTTGTGTAGCACTGGTACAGTAGGACTTGATTCCCCATCTGTTGTTTGTGGAGCCATCACAAAAGTTAAAGATTTTTAACAGTGCGCTTCATTTTCAGACTCAGGTTGACAGAAAATGTGGGCTAAGCTTCTATACTGATCAAGAATTGATATTTATTACAAATTGAGAAAGTTAACTACAGATAATTGTGAACTGAGGACATTCATCTGTATTGGTTAAAACTCTCTTATAAAACAGTCCCTACACAGGCAGGCAAGATAATAAAATGTGAGGCTGGATGAACACAGCAGGCCAAGCAGCATCTCAGGAGCACAAAAGCTGACGTTTCGGGCCTAGACCCTTCATCAGAGAGGGGGATGGGGGGAGGGAACTGGAATAAATAGGGAGAGAGGGGGAGGCGGACCGAAGATGGAGAGTAAAGAAGATAGGTGGAGAAGGTGTGGGTGGGGAGGTAGGGAGGGGATAGGTCAGTCCAGGGAAGACGGACAGGTCAAGGAGGTGGGATGAGGTTAGTAGGTAGCTGGGGGTGCGGCTTGGGGTGGGAGGAAGGGATGGGTGAGAGGAAGAACCGGTTAGGGAGGCAGAGACAGGTTGGACTGGTTTTGGGATGCAGTGGGTGGCATTTGTATGGTGTAAATGTTACTTGTCATCCCAAGCCTGGGATATTGTCCAGATCTTGTTGCATTTGGACGTGGACTGCTTCAGTATCTGAGGAGTCATGAATGGAGCTGAACATTGTGTCATTTCCCCTCTCTCCCTATTTATTCCAGTTCCCTCCCCCCATCCCCCTCTCTGATGAAGGGTCTAGGCCCGAAACGTCAGCTTTTGTGCTCCTGAGATGCTGCTTGGCCTGCTGTGTTCATCCAGCCTCACATTTTATTATCTTGGAATCTCCAGCATCTGCAGTTCCCATTATCTCTCCTACACAGGCAGGCAGGCAGGCAGGTAGGAAAACGTGAATGTCACAGGCAGACGGAAGGATTGGGAATGCTGTTTGGTGTTCCCTGTTCACAGGGTCACTGAGATGATCCTTTTTGATTTATCAGGACTTGCTGCTCCTTGATTCTCCTCTCTAAATACTTTCGACTTGCTTGTAGAAAGCACAAGGTGGCTGGTTCACACTTTACAAAGTCTCAGGCTTAAATTTACAACGATAACAGAGGAAAAAATAAACTGCCTTTCTTCAGCCTTAAGCTGGTGCAAAGATCAGAGGTAGCTCTTGCTCCTACAGAGACCCAATGGTTTCTGCTTCAGGGGAGCCAATCCCATACTTGTTGATAGGCAGAGACCTTTGTCATTGATTGATTGGTCTGTGGACCAGTGACCAGTTCATCAACGACTAGTTTCCAGCCAAAGCTTCATTCTTGTACAGTGTCTGTCTCCAGCCTGAGTGTAACTAGGCTTCTCCCAGTGCTTGAACAAGCAGCTTTGTAAACAGTACTTCCTATGAGAGTCAGCTTACTTGCTTTTAAAACGTGTAGCAAGCCTCCAGCAACCATTGGTTTGATATATTATTGTCATATGTGAAGTGTATTGATTTACGTGCTGTCCAGATAATTAAATCTTACATCGGGGCATTAGAACAAAGTGCAGAATATTGTGTTACAGCTATAGAGAGGGCCCAGAGAAAAATCAACTCTCGTATGAGAGGTCTGTTAATAAAAAGAGGGGAAAAAGCTGCAGTTACATCTTCTGCAGGATGGAAAAGGTGGTAGAGAGTATAACTGGGAGGGGTCTCTGATTATAGAGCCACAGAGTAATACAGACTGGAAACAGGCCCTTTGGCCCAAACTGGTCAAGGCTGACCATAGTGCCCGCTCAGCTAGTTCCCATTGCCTGCATTTGGTCCATATCCCTCTGGACCCTTCCCATCCATGTACCTGTCCAAATGGTTTTTTAAATGTTGCCATTGTACCTGCCTCAACCACTTTCTCTGGCAATGCATTCCATATACACGTCACTCTCTACGTGAAAATGTAACCCCTCACGTACTTCTTAACTCTATCCTCTCTCGCGTTAAACCTATGCCCTCTGGTTTTCAATTCCCCATCCCTGGGAAGAATACTATTCACATTCATCCTATCCCTGCCCCTCATGATTTTATATGCCTCAATACGGTCACCCCTCATTCTCCTATGTTACAAGGAATGACATCCCACTCTGGCCAACCTCTCCCTGTAACTCAGGCCTGTTTGTCCTGGCAACATCCTCATAAATCTTCTTTGTACACTTTTCAGTTTAACAATGCCTTTCCTATAACGGGGTGGCCAAAACTCTACACAATACTCCAAGTGCGGTCTCACCAATGATTTATACAACTGTAACATAATGTCCCAACTCCTATACTCAATGCCTCAACCAATGAAATCCAGCATGCTAAATGCCTTCTTCACCACCCTGTCCACCTGTGACACCGCTTTCAGCGAACTATGTACTTGTACTTCTAGGTCCTTCTTATGTTCCACGACACTGCCCAGGACCTCACCATTTACTGTATAAGTCCTACCTGGGTTTGACTTTCCAAAGTGCGACACCTCACACTTACCTGTATTGAATTACATTTGCCTATCCTCAGCTCACTTACCCATCTGGTCAAGATGCCTCTGTAATTTTTGATAACCTTCTTCACTGTCAATGATACCTCCTAACTTTGTATCATCCACAAACTTACTAACCATGCCTTGTACGTTTACATCCAGGTCATTTATGTAAATAACAAGTAACAAAGGCCCCATCACTGATCCCTGTGGTACAGGCCTCCAATCTGAGAAACAACCTTCAACCATCACCCTCTGCTTCCTACCATTGAGCTTATTTTGAATTCAATTAACCAGCTCTCCCTGGATCCCATGCAACCAAAATTTCATGACTAACCTAACTTAATAAAGTCCATATAGACAACTTCCACTGCCCTATCTTCATCTATCCTCTTGGTTACCTTTTCAAAAAACTCAAAACGATTTGTCAGTCATGACTTCTGTGCACAAATCCATGCTGACTATCCCTAATCAGACCTTGACTATCCAAACGTTGGCTGAATCTGTCCCTCAGTATCCTCTCCAATAACTTGCTTACCACTGATGTCAGGCTCACTGGCCTGTAGTTCCCTGGCTTGTCTTTGCTACCTTTCTTAAACAATGGAACAATGTTAGCCACCCTCCAGTCTTCCAGAACTTCACCAGTGGCTAAAGATGAAGTAAAAATCTCTGCAAGAGTCTCTGTACTTTCGTCCTTAGCCTCCCACATCATCAGATGATGGACTTGATCAGGCCCAGGGAATTTATCCACCTTTAACACGATCTAAGGCTGCAAACACCAACTCTCTAGTAATACGTACGCGGCCCAAAACATTCCCACTTGTTTCCCTTATTTCCTTAGCATCCATTATTCTCTCCTCAGTCAACACAGACGGCTATGCTGATCTTTAAGGGGACCTATTCTCTCCCTAGCCTCCCTTTCATGCATAATACAGCTATAGAACTTCTTGGGATTATCTTTAACCTTATCTGCCAGATCCATCTCGTACCCTCTTTTTGCTCTTCTGATTTCTCTCTTAACTGTGCTCCTAAACTTTTTATAGTCATCTAGGGATTCGCTTGAGCCCATTAGCTTAAACCCAGTGTATGTCACGTTCTTTTTCCTGACCAGAGCCTCGTCAGCCAGAGATCCCTGAACCTGCCACCTTTTCCCTTCACCCTAACGGGGTCAAACTGTCCCTGGACTCTAGATATCCCAGTTTTAAAAGCCTCCCATTTGCCAGTCGTTCCGTTTCCTTCGAGTAGACTCGCCCAGTCGACCTCTGCTAGATCTTGCCCAATGTCCCCAAATTTGGCCCTGCTCCTGTTCAGCACCTTAACCCGTGGACCTGCCCTATGATTCTCCATAAATATGTTAAAACTCAGAGAGTTATGGTCACTGGAGCCAAAGTGCTTTCTGACTGACACTTCAGCTTCGTTTCCTAAGAGGAGGTCCAGTGTTGCACCCTCCCGGGTAGGGCCCTCTACGAATTGATTTAAGAAACTTTCTTGGACACATTTGACAAATTCCACGTTGTCTGGGTGGCCATGTCAATACAGGGGAAGTTAAAATCCCTAAGCAATACTGCTCTATTATTACTACAGGTATCTGCAATCTCTCTAACATGTCTGCTTCTCTGCTACCTGTTGGCTATTTGTGGGCCTGTAATACAATCCCAACAGAGTGACCACTCCCTTCTTGTGTCTAGGTTCTAACCATATGGCCTCATTTGATGACCTGTCAACAATATTCTCTCTAAACACTTGTCATGTCCTCCCTTACCAAAGGGTAACACCCCCTCCTCGCTTGCTTGTACTTCTGTCGTTATGTTGGTTGCTCTGCTGAGGCAGTGGGAAGTACAGATGGAGTCGATGGATGGCAGACTGGTCTGTGTGATACACTGGGCTGCGTTCACATCTCTCTGTAATTTCCTGTGGTCTTGGGCACTGCAGTTGCCGTACCAACTGCTGTGCATGTGCAAAGGATGCAAGATGCTAAAATAACTAATGGTATGATTCTAACCAGTGGAGACTGTTCCTCCTGATTCCCATTGACTCTAGTTTTGCTTTGAGCTCCTTGATACCATATTCAGCCACTTGCTGTTTCAATGCCAAGGGCAGTCACTGTCACCTAATCTCAGGAATTCAGCTCTTCAGATGCTGATGAAGGCACATTTTGTCTTCCTGTGCTATCAACTCTGTCCTAAGCTTGCTGTAGAACTCTAACAAAGCCTAACACAATTGGAAAGAACCTCACTTTTCCATTTCGGTTCTTCAAAACCTTCTGGGCTTAATATCGAGTTCAACAACTTCAGACGGTGAGCACTGACCTCCATTTTGATTACCCAGTAGTTTTTGTGTATTTGTTTGCCCTCAGATGATCTGTGCTACTTTCTACTATTAATGCCTACTCTGTTTCTTAATTTCTCCCTTACCACCATTAATACTCACTTTGTATTTTACTCTGGGAACCCTCACAATCTTTTCCACATGTTCCCCCTTCTTCCCCTTTATTAACAGCAAAACAAAACAGATTCCAGCCCTGTCAGTTCTGAAGAAGACTCATTGAAATATGAACTCTGTTTCTCTCTGCACAGAACTGTTGAGTTTCTCCAGCACTTTCTGTTTCTATTCCTGACAGTAGCTAGAAAGGGCAGGTAATGAGGAAATGTTGCATCTGCTGGACTGTAGAGGAGTAAGAGGTGACTTGGTTAAAACATAGAAGACCCTGAGGTGTCTTGACAGATGTGGAGGAGGTGTTCTCTCTTATGGGAGAATCTTGAACCAGGAAGCACAGTTTTAAATAGGTAACCTCTTGTTCTTAGACAGATGAGGACCACATTTTTCTCAAAGTCTTGAGTTTTTGGTACTCTGTTCCTCAAAAGGTGGGGAAAGCAGAACCTTTGAATGTCTTTAAGGCAGAAGTTGATAGATTGCTGATGAGCGAAGGAGTTAGGAGATAATATGGAGCAATCTTAGGAACTCCTCAAGCCTGTTCCACCGTGAGATGAGATCAGCCACGATTGAGTTGAGTGATAGAGCTGGTTTCTCGAGAGTAAGTTTCCTTGTCCATGTTCGATCTGATGCCATGAGACCTCAGGGATGTGGAGTCAGTGTTGAGAGCTCCTAGGGTACCTTGCTGCTGACTGTGTTGTTAGTCGTTGGCTAGCGATGATGTTGAAGCAGTTTTGGATGTTAGCCGATGTGTATGTTTTGAAACATCACTGAGTCAGGCTGCTTGCAACATGAGCCGGTCCAACTGCTGTCCTAACTTTGGCACGTGATGACAATGGGGAAGTCTAGGGCTGTTGTGACACAGTGGTAGTGTCCCTCCCTCTGAGTTAGGCATGCGTTCAAGTCCCACCTGCTTCAGAGGTGTACTGTGATATGTTTGGGCATGTTAGTTAGATAATATCTAATGAAGAGGGCTTGGCAAGACCGCCCAGACTCTATCTGCATTCACCCGGTTCAAATACACCTGACTGGCCTTCACACTCCACCCAGGCCTCCTCTTATATCAAACATTACTCATCCAGGGAATGGCCTAGTGGTTTTATTGCTGGACTGTTAACCTAGAAACCCAGATAATGTTCTGCGGTCCTGGGTTTGAATCCTGCCGGGGCAGATGGTGGAATTAGAATTCAATCAAAATCTGGAATTAAGAATCTAATGAATACCATGAATCCATGAGTTGTCGATTGTCAGGAAAATCCCATCTGGCTCACTAATTTCCTTTAGGGAAGGAAACTGCCATCCGTACCTGGTCTGGCCTACATGTGACTCCAGACCCACAGCAATGTGGTTGGCTCTGAACTATCGTCTGAAACAGCCCAGCATAACAATCCGTTGTGTCTAACTACCAAACACCTTTAAAAACAAGGTATCATTCTCTCTCTCTCTCTCTGTCTCTCTCCTCTTGCTGTTCTTTGGAGCAGTTTGACCTGAAAGAAGAGGTTTGCTAGGCTACTTTGGAAGTTAGTCATTGGTGACCCTTGTGGCTGATTTTAGAATGAGTCAGTCTCACAAGTGATTGTTTGTGGATTTGGATGGTGTGCCAAATGCAACGTGCAGTTAAAGCAAAGATGTTCCAATTACCACTTAGCAACTGGATCACCTTTCAAAAGCAGGTTCTGTCATTTCATCTGGTCACTTACATCGTAATGGATTTGTTTCTCAAAATAGTAATTTAAATTAGAGATAGTAAGAACTGCAGGTGCTGGAGTCAGAGATAACCCTGTGTGGAGCTGGAGGAACACAGCAGGCCAGGCAGGGTCCTGACCCGAAACGTCAGCTTTCCTGCTCCTCTGCTGCCTGGCCTGCTATGTTCTTCCAGCTCCACACTGTTATCTTAGTAATTTAATTTGTTTGTCAAAATATATTGTTACATATGCAGTGAATGTTTAAGATAGAAACTTGATTTCTTGAGGAAGTGTTATTGATAATGGGAGACTTCTCATTTTGAGAGCTATCACAGCAAGAGGATGTAGAGGAATATTCATGAAGGAAGATTGGAACAAGGTGTCCTCTCTCCAGTGACAGTCCTAACTAAATGTATGACTTTGAAGTACACAAGCTTTGTAACCCAGAACAAATAAATTCATACTTATCCAAAACTCTGCTATTCAATTTCCTAATTTTTTATTGTACAGTTCACCGGTCAGCCCTGCACACGCTGACTGATGTTGGCTTCCAATTAAGCAAAAATTTAACTTCAAAACTCACTTGATCTTGCCAGTGATGCGCTCACAAGCAATAGCAAGTCATCGAGTGTCTTTAAGGCAGAAATAGATTCTTGATTGGTAAGTGGATATGAGTGTTGGAAAAGTGAAGTCTTGCTTCAATTCTGTAGGAATAATTGCAAAATACTGCAGATGCTGGAAACACAGAGAATGCTGGAGAAACTTGGTGGGTCTGGCAGCATCTATAGAGAGAGAAGAAAAACAGTTAATGTTTCATGTGCAATTACTCCAGTTCAGAAGAACAGCTATACCAGACTTGAAATGTTAACTCTGTTTCTCTGTCTGTGGATGCTGCCAGACCTGCTGAGTTTCTCCAGCATTCTGTGTTTGTTTCTAATTATTATTCATTGAGTCATAGTGTTGACATTAAGTAGAGTAGACCCACTATGTCCAATGCATTAAAGGTTATCTCTGATGGTATGAATCAATACTGATATTTGGCTGTGACACCAAGTACCTTCGAGAGTGAGAACAGTCGACAGACCTGTAGGGAGTGAAAGAGAAAGTGATGTGATTAATGTTTCAGCTTTGATCTTATGCCAGAACTGGGGGGAGTTAGATATTTGACAGTTGATAAGTATGACCAAGGCCTGGAAATAGGCAGGGTAGGGTTTGTGGAGGAATGAATTAAAGGAAGCAGACTTGATTGGCCCGTTCGATGCCATTGTGACTCTGAGTCTGCAAATGTCTCTGATAGGGCAGATTTAATGTTGAAACAACTGTGGGTTTAATTTATAGCACGTTTCAACAGAACCAAATGTGCCAAACAACCTCTCATGTGGGCTGTGGTGCAAACCACAAGGGATATTAAAACAAATGGCCAACAGTTTGGACAAAGAGTTACGTGTTAAGAAGCATCTTTGAAAGAGAGACTAAGAGATATAGATAGGGTGTTCCAGAACTTGGAGTTCAGGCAGCTGAAGGCTCAGCTGCTAATGATGGGGACAGTGACTATCTGTTAAATTCAAGAGGCCAGACAGGGCATACGGAGATCTAGGGACTGCTAGAGATTACGCCAATAAGGATTGGTCATGGAAGGAGTTGAAAATGAGAATTTCAAAATTGAGTTGATGTTGAGAGACCAGGCATCAAGTGAGATCAATTTACAGTGATCTAATATGTGAACGGAACTGCATCACCTGTGGTGTTGTAAGCAGATGAGAAGGGGGAGCTAGCTCCCATCTTTTTAACCACCTCTCAGCCCATCACAACAAATTTATATAGAAATTGCTTTTTAAGCAAGTGGCTATCACACCTCCATTAAAGTGTTTGAGATAACAAAGTGTGGAGCTGGATGAACACAGCAGGCCAGGCAGCACCAGAGGAGCAGGAAAGCTGATGTTCCAGCCTAGACCCTTCTTCAGAAGACCCGCTTTGCTTTTTTATCAGGCACTGTATTCCAAGACGATGAGAGGAACTGGCAGAGAGAGAGAATTCCCGCTGTTGTTGTCACAAATTCATTTTTCCTTCTCTCTGCTCTGCTGTTGAAATATAATTCAGTGTAAGTTCTGGTGTGTAGCCTTGTTGTTTGTCTTTCAAAGCTAGTGAGCATTTCATCTCCCAGTATGTGAAATGATGAGATACATGTGAATTTATGCAGGAGTTGCAAATTTCTTGACACTGACTCAGCTGCCTGATTTTGATACCTTTAGGTAAAAATGGTCATTTCAGCACAAATGGTTTTAATTATTCCATACCTCTTGTGTCAGTCTGTCTTCAGGTGACCATCGCAGGTCTATGTTTTCTCATTTTTTTTAAAAAAAATTTTAATCCATTTAAAGGTCTCAGGAATAAGAATGAGCTGATGGAAATTAAAATTTGATTGTGCGTCTTTGCCAGAATTATAACAGCGACCACTGCAATTAGACAGCCTCAAGTTTAGAAAGGGTTCAGACATGGGAAGGCAGCTAACTGTCTTTAGAATAGTCGAGACGAGAGGTAACTAGAACATGAATAAGTTTTCCCCAGCGGATGATCTGAGGTAGGCGCAGAGTCAGACAGCTAGCCTGAGGTGAAGCAGGCAGTGTTGGTAATGATGCTGATAGGTGGCTAAAATATTCATTCCAGGGTCGCTGACACTGGAAAAACGTGATTCAGCTTTGGACAGTTCCCAGGAGAAGGATGGGGCCAGTGGCTAGGGAATGCAGTTTGTAGTGGGGCCAAAAGCAATGGTGAGGGCTTTGCTAATAATTTGAAGAAAGACCCTCATGCGAAGCAATCAAAACTGGCGTGGATCAGTTGGGCTGAATGAACTAGTTCTCAGCTGAACCTGCCTTGCAATCTTACCCAAACATGAAGATTTGTTTGGAGCTGAAAACTAAAGCCTGTTTTTAACTTGTTTAGGTTGGGCATGGTGCAACCAAACGGCTTCTGATGTGAATTCTACTCTAACAATAGAAGCAGAGAAACATTTATGTGCATCTGGAAGGCAAATGAACTGCACAGGTATGAGAGCACAGTCTGTGGTATTAATAATCCCATGGTGTTAATGTGTATGATCTGTTCACATCACACAAGACCATAAGGATGTTCCTAAATCCCTCGAGTTCGGATGTTTTATAGGGATATCTAGTTGAGGCCCTAATTTCGGGGGTTAATGGGATAGATTGAGAGGAACTATGAGCTCAGGGGTGTGGGGTTTGAATGATGTCAGAAAGCACTTCCTCACACAATGAGAGGTGGAAATCAGGAACTCTGTCTCCCAGATCACTGTGGAGCGTGGAAGTGAAACATGTATATCAAAACCGAGATTGCTGGGATTTTATTGTACATTTGTTAAGGGTAACAGAACCAAGATGACTGGATAAAGTTAGGACACAGATAAATTACAAACTAATTGCATTTTGCACCAGGCTAGAAGGCTAAATGGTCTCCTCTTGCGCCTACTTTTCCTGCTAGCAGTGCTGTGGAGTGACCCGAAGATGTGAAAGGTGCTATAAAAATGCAATATTTTTCCCCATGCAAATTTGAGATGACTGGAAGACTGCCTTTGACATGGACTAATCCTAACCTGGTTCACTTGATTTCTAAAACTGCCAATGGAAACCTACTGATGCAACACTGACATCACTCAGATCAGACATGCCAAAAATGGAAAACGTGTTTTGGAATCTCCTGCTCAAACCTTTTTTGAGATTATGATCATCTCTAGAATTGCTGTCTTGTAATTGTTACTCAAATATTTGACTCTTTTGGTGATGGAGTTCAGTGAGGCAGTCACAGAGAAGACATTCCCTTTCTGTGATGAAGACTAGATCTCTGCTCTTTATTTTATTAATTTTCCCACTTTGTGGGGTGTGTGTATCGCTGGCTGGGTCCAATATTTATTACCTGTCCCTAGTTGCCCCTTGAGAGGGTTGGGGTGAGCTGCTGTAGATTAACCCACAATGTCCTTAGGGAGTGAGTTCTTTTTCTTTCTCTCTCTTCCTCTATACTCCCCTCCTTCAGGTATCACACCTTAACACAGCATTGATGTGCTGTGTTCCGTGAACCTCCAGCCACTGGTCCATGATTTCTCTTGGAAAGGTGTCAGCATGGCTTGCCATTGCCCCCTCTGAACAAGGAACTCCTGCCTCCTCCCTGCCTGCCTGAGGGGTAACCAGAAACATTCACGGGTGGACACCCTACATATTGACATTATTGACCAATATATCCTGGAGTTGGATTCAAAGCTGGAGTGTCTGGTTTAGAAGTAGCAATTCTACACTCTGTGCCACAAAACTTCCTCCAGGCCATACGAGGATCACTAAATTAGAAGGTAGGGGGGTTGTCAGAGCTGGTGATGGCCTTGTGGTATTATCACTGGGCTGGTAATCCACAATTGGGTAATGTTCTGGGGACCTGGGTTCAAATCCTGCCACGACAGATAGGGGAATTTAAATTCAATACCCATCTGGAATTAAGAGTCTCGTGATGACTGTGAACATTGGGGGAAAAACCCATCTGATTCACTAATGTTCTTCAGGGAAGGAAATCTGCCACCCTTACCTGGTCTGGCCTACACGTGACTCCAGACCCACAGCAACGTGGTTGACTCTTAGTTCTAGGCAATTAGGAATGGGCACTAAGCGCTGGTGACCCTCATCCAGTGAATGAATTACTACCAATTATTAAAAATAAGATAATCATTGAAGAAAGCAACAGGAATTCAGGAGAAACCCTCTACCTAGAGAGTGGGGAAAAGGAGTGGTTGTGGAGAATGGATTTTAAGGAGCAATTGCTTTTTAAAATAAAAAATTGAGAAAGGAATGGAAGGAGATGTTGGGCGGAGGTTTATGTGAAGCAGACACTCCAACCTGGCCTGTTTCTGGACATTGAATTTGACACAGCTCTTTTCTCCTTACCTGCACTGTTATTTATAATATACATTCTGAGATTGTCAGAATTACTGATTTCTGTGTGAGTGCATGGTTATGTAAATGTGCTGGCTTTGCACGAGCAGCTCTGAAGCTTCCAGTCATAAATCCCAATTCTACCGTCTGGAAAACTGTGGAACGATCTGAGTACCAGTGGAACCTGTGGATGGATGGTGGGTCTGATTTAGAACCCTTAGCCCTGCCCCTCCCCTGATACACACACAGACACCAACCTCTAGAGGAGAACTCTACATCTGTACCTTGTCTAATTGCCAATGTCAGGCTGCTCAGTCCTCTACTCAATCCTGACGTAAACAGACTCAACAACTCTTGAACAATGGAAATTCTTTATTTGTTGATGCTGAGGATGTGGGCACCCCTGGTTGGCAATGGCATTTATTGCCCATTCTCAGCTGCCCTTGAGAAGGGGGTAGTGAGCTGCGCCTTTGAACTGTTGCTGAGTTGAGAAATTTCTTACCTCAGAGGGTTGAGAGTATTTGGAACTCCTTGTCACAGAAAGCTGTGGGGGCAGAGCCCTTGTGTATATTTAAGGCTGAGATAGATTTTTGATCAGTCGGGGAATCGAGGGTTACGGGGAAAGGGCAGGAAAGTGGGTCTTAGGGACGTCTGATTAGCCGTGATCCTCCTGAACAAGTTTGAGGGGCCAAATGTTCTTATTTCTTACTTGCTGTAGATTGACTCACAATGCCATTAGGGAGGGACTTCCAAGATTTTGACCCAGCAACACTGAAGGAACAACAATGAAAAGTCTTAGAGATAGTAAGAACTGCTGATGCTTGAGAATCTGAGATAACAAGGTGTGGAGCTGGATGAACATGGCAGGCCAAGCAGCACCAGAGGAGCAGGAAAGCTGATGTTTCGGGTCTGGACCCTTCTTCATTTTTCCGAAGAAGTGTTCAGACCCATCTAATAAAAGTCTTAGACCTGAAGCATTATCTCAGTTCTTCTCTCCACGTATACTACCAGACTTCCTGTGTTTCTCCAATATATATTTGTCTCTTATTGCATGTTTCTAACTTTGTCATCTTTTGCGTTTATAATCCTTCCTTTAAATGGTTTGGTTTCATACTTTATGTTATCATGCTGCTGAGAAGCATTTTGAGACATTTTGTTACTTTAAATGTGCTACATAAACATAGGTTATTGCTATATTGTTGCTTTCAGTAATTTGCATAAAATATGTGCCTGCTAAATCTTCCACATGTGGATTAGTGGTGAGAAAATGGACAAAAATTGAGAATGTGTGGAAAAGAGAGTGGGAATGTATAACATAGAGTTTGACGGAGCCATCTGTCTTCTGCATCATCTCAGGGGTCAGTGTGAGTGTGATGGGTAGAATGGACTCCACCTGAGCTGTAAAATCTTGTGATTAGAAAATCCACCACAGCCTTTTTCGTCTTCTGTCCAATCTAGCAGTCTGAGATTTTAGAATACATTTTAAATTTTGTCCTGAGCTCTGGTTTTCAAGTTATGTGCGTTCTCAGAATGGCATCACCTTGGTATTTAGATGCCAAAAATAGACTTCAAAGTACACAGAAAGCTTTGTTCTTGTGTTTACGATGTTATTTGAACTCTTAGATTGTTGCTTTGTAGTTGTTCTGAGGCTTCTATGAATCTTTTACGACTTTAATTAATTTTCAACAACCTCCACAAGTGACTTTCATTCTTTTCAAAGCTGGCAGATTCCTGCCTTCGGTTTGTCTCCTGGTTCACGGGGAACTGAGTGCGGGCCAGCTGCTGGTCATTTTCTGATAATAAAATGTGAGGCTGGATGAACACAGCAGGCCCAGCAGCATCTCAGGAGCACAAAAGCTGACGTTTCGGGCTTAGACCCTTCATCAGAGAGGGGGATGGGGTGAGGGTTCTGGAATAAATAGGGAGTGAGGGGGAGGCGGACCAAAGATGGAGAGAAAAGAAGATAGGTGGAGAGGAGAGTATAGGTGGGGAGGTAGGGAGGGGATAGGTCAGTCCAGGGAAGACGGACAGGTCAAGGAGGTGGGATGAGGTTAGTAGGTAGGAAATGGAGGTGCGGCTTGGGGTGGGAGGGAAGGGATGGGTGAGAGGAAGAACAGGTTAGGGAGGCAGAGACAGGCTGGGCTGGTTTTGGGATGCAGTGGGTGGAGGGGAAGAGCTGGGCTGGTTGTGTGGTGCAGTGGGGGGAGGGGACGAACTGGGCTGGTTTTGGGATGCGGTGGGGGAAGGGGAGATTTTGAAGCTGGTGAAGTCCATATTGATACCATTGGGCTGCAGAGTTCCCAAGCGGAATATGAGTTGCTGTTCCTGCATCCTTCGGGTGGCGTCATTGTGGCACTGCAGGAGGCCCATGATGGACATATCATCTTCCGCTTGGGAACCCTGCAGCCTAATGCTATCAATGTGGACTTCACTAGCTTCAAAATCTCCCCTTCCCCTTCCGCATCCCAAAACCAGCCCAGTTCGTCCCCTCCCCCCATTGCACGACACAACCAGCCCAGCTCTTCCCCTCCACCCACTGCGCCCCAAAACCAGTCCAGCCTGTCTCTGCCTCCCTAACCTGTTCTTCCTCTCACCCATCGCTTCCTCCCACCCCAAGCCGCACCTCCATCTCCTACCTACTAACCTCATCCCACCTCCTTGACCTGTCCGTCTTCCCTGGACTGACCTATCCCCTCCCTACCTCCCCACCTATACTCTCCTCTCCACCTATCTTCTTTTCTCTCCATCTTCGGTCCGCCTCCCCCTCTCTCCCTATTTATTCCAGAACCCTCACCCCATCCCCCTCTCTGATGAAGGGTCTAGGCCCGAAACGTCAGTTTTTGCGCTCCTGAGATGCTACTTGGCCTGCTGTGTTCATCCAGCTTCACACTTTATTATCTTGGATTCTCCAGCATCTGCAGTTCCCATTATCATTGGTCATTTTCTGCTGTTGTGCTGATATCTCCCAGGTGATCAGATGCTAGCCTGGCTCTCACTCGAGGGATACTGACGCTATTTTTAAAAAAAAGTTTATTTTTTCACTTTTTTGTTTGTAAACTCGAGCTTCTGTGAGAAGCTTTGTCCTTGGTGTGGACGGTGAAGCTCAATAGCAGTGAAGAAGCCAGTCGGAGAGGCTGATGCCATGCTGATGTGTAACTCTTCACTGACCCCCTGGAACCCTCCCCACAGCCATCCCTGACAAATTGATTCTTCCATTGTGTTCCTGCCCATAAAAGGAGCAAGAACGTGAGGGGCACAAGGTTAAAATGTGCAAACGAAGCAAAGATTAACGTGAGAAACAATTTCACCATACAGCGAGTAATTGGGGTCTGGAATGAACTGCCTGGAGATTTGGTGGAGGCAGGCTCCTTCCAGAGGGTATTGGGCTTTGCTTTGGATGGTAATCGTGTGCAGTTATACAGGGGCAATGCAGGAGATTGGCACTGGGTAATGATGCTCATATGATGAGTGAGTGCAGGCACGATGGGCTGATTGGCCTCCACCCTGTGCTTACCAATTTTGAGATTCTATGTGCTTTGGGTTTTAGGCAGACTAGTTGAAGTGAAGGCAAAATTTACAACTGTCTTTGAGCTTAAAGTCACAATTTATTGCACGTTAATATGAACCCGTTCTCCAATGTACCGCTGAAGGAAGCCAGATCCATCTGTACTGCATCACTATAGCGTAGTGATCTAGACCCACTAGCGTTGTATAAATCAGAATGCTGAACTTCTGAACTCAGCTGCGCCCATTCCTGAGTTAATGTTTAATGACAACATGTATGCACAAGGGAGCCCCTGTAGGCCCGGTTCTCACAAATATCTTTGTTGGATTCCATGCATTTTTGGTGCAATGATACCTAACCTGCTCCTCCTGCTGTATTTCCAAACTGTAGACGTACATTTCTTATCTTTGAATCTGCAGCTGTATTTCAGAATGACCTTTCATCACCCTGGCCGCAAATTCATCTGTTGAAATGGGTCAGTCATGGGTCTGCCTCCCCTTTATGTCCCAGTTCAGAAATTGGCCAGGGCTTCTCAATTACAATTTACCGCACACTGACCTTCACTGGTCACTGTACACGTTGGATTCCTACAGTTGCATACAGTATACAATTGGCCTTATTGGTAATATCTTAAATAGGGTCTGAGTCATTTATTCACTGCACAATTTGTGACACAGAATTGTGCCCCATCCAAGTCATTCTGTGGGATATTGGCGACTCTGACCAGATCATTTCTCACTGGGCATCCTGCAAACTGGAGGGTGGAGAAAGTGCATAGTCCCCCTCCCATTGGATAAGGTTTGGGCACCTCCTTGAGGTGAGAGGCGAGACAAGACTTTGGCTTTTGTCTGATCCGACCAGCTGCATCTTTAACTGTGCAGCACTCCACCGGCCTGGCACCAGGAGGGTGGGCTTGGATTCACTGTCTGTGTCACTGATGTGAGAATGGAAGTCATGACCTTCTGACTCAGAGGAGAGTATGCTACCCACTGCCGTACATGTTCAAAGTGATAAGGATCTCATCAGCCAGTCTGTCCATCATGTTCAGATGCCGAGTGCTTGGTTGAGATTTGATTCAACACGAACACAAGCTGGGAATGATATGGAGCATTAGTGTATAAAAGGACCATCACCATCTCTCCCCATTAGGGAGGGACAGTTGGTCATAGAATACTGAACAGTACAGCACAGGAATTGGCCCTTCGACCAGGTTCTGCCAAACATGATATCAAATGAAACTACTCCTTTCTGCCTGCCCTTGGTCTGTATCCCTCCATTCCTTACTTATTTGTGTCCTTATCTAAAAGTCCCTTACATGCCCCGAACATATCTTCCTCCTCCAACACCCATGGCAGTGTGCTCCAGACTCCCACCACTCTGTTTTTTAAAAGAAATTGCCCCACACATCTCCTTTGAACTTTGGCCCTCTCACCTGAAGTGCATGACCTGTGGTATTAGATTATGTGTGATTAAGGGGAATGCCGCAGAAGTGTGGGGTAAGGTGAGGTGGCAAGCTCACCATGAAATATCATAGCTAGTACATAGAATGATCCCACATTGTTGGCTTTAATCTTCACCCACACTTTGACTATCTACCCAATGGTTGACTAACTGATCAGAGAGACTGTCAGCATCACTGATTAATAGTTGTAAGCACTTCTCAGTAAGTCATCTTTTCGTGTCTGTGATTAATTTCATTGAATACCACGCTAAATCTGTCTTGATCTTGCTTGCTTACTTTCTTGCTTTCTTCCTTTCACCCTAATTCTCTTATTTTTGCTCTCCCTATGTCTCCCCCTCTCACTTTGCCCTTGCATAAACCACTTCCCCTCGATTTCTCGGCCACCTCGACCCCTCTCCCCCCCCCCCCCTTGACCCACCCCCACCCCTTTCTCCCCACCTCTGTGTTTCTCTCTGCCTGTTTCCCCTCCCCCCCACCCAAACACCTCTCTCCAACCAGCCACCGCCCCCCCCCCCCCCCCCACCCCACCATTACCTGGGTCACTGTTGTATCTTTGATTGGGTTTGCTGTTAAGAAGTGGCAGAGTTTTATGATACAGGAGAAAGGATTTGTGATGAATAATAAGTCTATTCATTTTAAATATGGGCCTGGTTGAATTGCCAGTCCATTGCATTGAATTGCCAATCCATGGCCTGGAAGCATAGTGAGATAACAAGGTGTGGAGCTGGATGAACACAGCAGGCGGAGGAGCAGGAAAGCTGATGTTTCGGGCCTAGACCCTTCTTCAGATTGCTTGTATCAAAACACAATGTGAGTTTATACCACGAGCGTATCCCTGATCACTGGAAGATTCATGTCTCAATTTAAGCCATGAATTTGGGTCTGAGTCTGAGAAACACAAGGTTGAGATGAGGCCATTCATACCCCTGGTGCTAGCTGTTTGACTTCTCGTGTTCTTTGCTCATAACCATGACAGTTACTTTTTTAACTTTTCAAATCTTTATTAAATTCTCTTTATAAAACTAATCACCAAATGCTTATAGCACTGAGGCCATTCAGCCTGCTGTGTTGGTGCTGACCTTCTCGAGGATCAATTCGCTCGATGCCACTCCCTCTCTGTGCCTTTGTAGCCCTGCATGTTCTTCCTTTCCCATTGAAGCTCCACTTCCCTTTTGATTGAAACTGCCTACCCCACAATCTCGGGCAGCACATTCCACCTCTTGACCCTCTGTTGCCTGGACACCTTCCCCCTCATGTCTCTGTAGCACCTTTTGACAATAATAAAACTGTGCCCTCTGATTCTCGATCCCCTCGCTGACTGGGAGCAGGGTCTCCCTTCCTGCTCTGTCCCGGCTCTTCGTGGTTTGCAACCGTCTGACCAAACCTCCTCTCTCTCCTTCACTTTTCTGCTCTGCAAGGGAACAGTCTCAATTTTTCATCTGTACATGTCACTGAAAACCATCCCACTTTGAACCGTTTTTGTGAATCTTTTCTGCATCCTCTCTGATTTTTCTTTCTTCCCAGAGAGCGATGCCCTGCTGCTGCACTCCAGCTGACCCAGTGGTTCATTCCTGTTGTGTCTCCACAACACCTTCAGGCAACACTCCAGATCTGCATTACTTGCTACGTGAAAAAATCACGTCCTCATCTTCCCTTTTCTCATCAATCACCTTAAATCTGAAGAGCCATACCGGATTTGAAATGTTAGCTCGTCTCTTTCTCTCCCTACAGATGCTGCCAGACCTGCTGAGTTTCTCCAGCAATTTCTGTCTTTTTTCTTTGTTTCAGATTTCCAGTATCTGCAGTATTTTGCCTTTATCCCTCAAACCCATCTCCTTCAGTAACTGACCCATCTGTCAGTAGAAATAGACTCTCCCTACCTCTCAAAGCTGTGAACAAACCTATTAGAAGTCCCCTGAACATTCTGAATGCTAACAAGAACAATCCCAGCTTCTGGAGATAACTGAAGACCCTGCTTCCATGTGCCATTCCAGTTAATCTGCAGTGCATTGTCTCCCCAGCCCTGCCGTCCTTCCTCAGTGGCAGGCTCCTGCTGCAGCAAAGCGCCTTGTTTGAAAAGGTTCAGCATAACGGCCCTGCCTTTGTGCCTTTTCAGTCAGAGGAAACCCACAGGTAATCCATCCAACCGTTCACTTCAGGGGAGTTAGGAGGAGGTTGTAGAATGTTGTTTACAAGCTAGAAGTTGTAAGCTTCAATCATAGTAAATAACTTTATAGTTCAATGACAGTCCATAAAAGCAATATTTATTCAAGAGTGGTTACAACACAGCACGGGCACTTCGGACAAAACTGTGCAGTCATCAGGTTTCCTAATGATATCTAAGAGCTAGATATTTAGAGTCTCTGACAGTAAAAACAAAATTCTCCAACTCCTGCAGGATACCACAAAGTTCAGTGCTCAGTCCCCAGCTTTTCATGCTATGTACAAATGACCTGAATGAGAGCGAAGCAAATGCAACGATCCTGTTTTGTAGATGACAATCTGGGTGGGATTATTGGTGGGGTGGGGGGTGCAGGGGATGCAAGGAGGAGTTAAGTAAGTTTGAGAGAAGTTGAGTACGTGGGCAAACTCCTGGTAGGTGCGCTGCAAAGTGGCTAAACGTGAAGTGGCAGACTCCAGTGTGGAAAACAGCGAGGCAGAGTATTGTTGAAATGGTGATGTAACGGAAGGTGTGGATGCACAAAGGGACCTGGGTGGCCTGGTACACCAGGCAGGTGCAGTGAGCATTTAGGAAAGTACCTGGTGCACTAGTCTTCATTGCAAGAGGATGAGAGTTTGGAAGTAGGGGTGTCTCACTGCAGTTACACAGGGCCTTGGTGAGGCCGCTCCTTGAGTACTGTGTGCAGTTTTGGTCTCTCTAACTAAGAGAGGTTATACTTGCCACAGAGGCAGTGCAGTGGAGATTCTCTAAGCAGGGATGGCAGGACTGTCCAGAGGGGAGACTGGTTAGATTGGACTGACATTCATTAGTGAGTTTCGAAGGAAATGAGGGGACCTGACTGAACTTGTAAACTTAGAACAGGGCTGGGCAGACAGAGAGGATGTTCCCCTGCTTGGGGAGTCTAGTGCCAGGGACGCAGTCTCAGGGTGCAGGGGAGACCACTTCAGTCTGAGATCGGGCAAGTGTAGTGAACCTATGGAGAATTCTGTAACAAACGAGGCTGTAGAGACCAAGCCACTGAATATATTCAAGAAAGAGATAGATATATTTTTATATTTTGGAGGGTATGGAGAGAAGTGGGTACAGGGAACTGAGTTGGATGATCATATTGAATGATGGAGCAGGCTTGAAGGGCTGAATGGCCTTCAGTTCCTATCTCCTATGTTTCTTTCAAGTTGTGCCTAAGTTTAGTCTCCTTTCAATTAAGTACATTTTAAATCAGTCACTGTTTTCATTGTAGGAAACCCAGCAATGGATTTGTACATAGCACGCTCCCATGAACAGCACTAAGATGTTGACCAGGAAACTGCCTTGTGGTACTGAGATAACAAAGTGTGGAGCTGGATGAACACAGCAGGCCAAGCAGCATCTCAGGAGCACAAAAGCTGACGTTTCAGGCCTAGACCCTTCATCAGAAAAGGGGGATGGGGAGAGGGTTCTGAAATAAATAGGGAGAGAGGGGAAGATGGACCGAAGATGGATAGAGGAGAAGATAGGTGGGGAGGTGGGGAGGGGATAGGTCAGATGACTCCACACTTTGCTATCTCGGATTCTCCACCATCTGCAGCTCCCATTATCACTGTTACAGTTTTAACCTCACTGCAAAGCCTCTTCCAGGGATGCCTAACCTGAAGAAGTTACCCTCCTCCCTCCGGACCAACCTCAGGGAATCTCTCTCCCATTGCAACTCTCTTGTATTCCAGAACCCTCACCCCTTCCCCCTCTCTGATGAAGGGTCTAGGCCCAAAACGTCAGCTTTTGTGCTCCTGAGATGCTGCTTGGCCTGCTGTGTTCACCCAGCCTCACATTTTATTATCTTGGAATTCTCCAGCATCTGCAGTTCCCATTATCTCTGATACTACTTAACGGAGGCTGAGTGGGTAGAGCACCAAGTCTAGGGATATAGTTTGCTGCATTATTCGCTGTTCTTATCTATCCAACCTTCCCAATCCTTAAACCCTCTCCCTCCCCATATTCCAGAAGACAGCACGATCCGACTGTTGAGTAATTGTGAAAAGGGATGAGCGCCCTTTGTCTCTGTTTCACAGTTCCTATGAGGCCACTGTTGTGATGCAAGAAACATAGCAGCCACTTGTACACAGATACGTTCCCACAAATAGCAAAGAAGTGATGACCTCATAATCTGTGTTAGTGAGGGATCAATGTTTGCCCAAGGACACAGGGGGAAAAAATGCTGGAAAAATGTTCAAGAAAGTGATGCCGTGTTATTATGGAGAGCGTGATTACACCAACATCTCTTTCAGAAAAAGCTAAATTATTATTGGGAACTGGGTGTCGCTGGCTGGGCCCAGCATTTATTGCCCGTCCCTAGCTGCCCCTTGAGAAGGTGGGGGTGAGCTGCCTTCTTGAGCCGCTGCAGTCAATGTGCTGTGGGTTGACCCACAATGGCATTAGGGAGGGAATTCCAGGATTTTGACCCAGCGACAAGGAACGGCGATATATTTCCAAGTCAGGAGGGTGAGTGGCTTGGAGGGGAACTTACAGGGGCTGGTGTTCCTATGTATCTGCTGCCCTTGGCCTTCTAGATGGTAATGGTTATGGGTTTGGAAGGTGGTATCTGGGGAGCCTTGGTATGTTGCTGTAGCACGTCTTGTAGATGGTTCACATTGCTGCCATTGTGTTTTGGTTGTGGAGGGAGTGAGATGCTTGAGGATGTGGTGCCAATCAAGCGGCTGCTTTGTCCTGGATGGTGTGGAGCTTCTTGAGTGTTGTTGGGGCTGCACCCATCCAGGCAAGTGGGGAGCATTCCATCACAATCCTGACTTGTGCCTTGTAGGTGGTGGACAGGATTTGGGGAGTCAGGAGGTGAGGTACTCGCTGCAGGATTCCCAGTCTTTTGTCGCTACACATTTATATAGCTGTCCCCAGATACTTGTCACCGGTGGGTCCCAGGATGATTTTTGTCAGTGTCAGCAGCCAAAACTAGTGTGTAAATCACATCATGAGGAAATTGTTCCGTCAATATCAAGTCGATTTCTATAAAATTGACCTGTCTCGAGTGAGAGAAACAGAAACTCAGCAGGTTTGGCGGCATCTCTGGAAAGAGAAACTGTTAACGTTTTGGATCCTGTGACCTTTTCTTCCACCCTGAGTAAGGCTGGACTGAACCAGGTTTGCCTTTTGGCGGGAGGAACGTACTTCCATTCACCGACTGTGAAAGAATTCAGCAAGGTGCTGTAGAGATTCAAAATATGTTGGGTGTAGCACCAAACAAATGCAGCTGGATTTGTTCTTCTGGAAGTTGTTGAAGATTGAGGGTTTTGCTGCACCTTTGTGTGAAAGCTAACTATTTTGTTTCGACTGTTATTACTGGACATTGTTGGAGCAAACAAAAACAAATTCAACAGCCTTTTGATGTGTTATGCAATGCTAACGAAATGTGGTGACATTAAGAATTTATTGTGGGTGTGGTTGAAACTAGATTAACTTGTCAGTCGAGAGAGAGAGAGAGAGAGAGAGAGTCAGCAGTGTGTGTAGGCCCCTCCTATTGTCAATTTGTAAGCATGCCAGCGATATGACATAGAGGAATTTACCTCTTAGCCAAATCTGCAGAGTAGTTTGTAGTGATGAAACAGGTTACAAAGGACAGGTCATGTGCAAATTTTATCGATTTCAACCATTAAAATCTTATGAAAATCTGGGTTTCTGTGCACGAGAGAGACTGTGAATACAAGAATGAAATGACTACTCTATAAAAGAAGATGAATAGGTGGATGGTTGATAATAAAGAATATGAGTTTAGTGATTACCAACTGAGTGAAAGATGCTCTCTCTTTTGACTTGGCTGGGACTTGCTGGTCGAACAGTGCGAGCGGTTGACCTCCCTCTCTGTTTGTGAGCAAGGACCTCAAGCCTGGGGCATCCTCCACGGAGACAGGTTGAGGGAAGGTGGCCTTTGAGCCACCGTACAGTGAGGAGCTAGAAACTGAGATTGCTGAGCTGTCAGCCCGACAGGAATGTACACTGTGTATACTCATAGTACAGAGGCACATCAGTGGAACATGGACTTGGTATAGCTTTCAGGATATATGAATAAATAGGCGGAAAATTCACAGAAACAGAGACTGAGCAGGAGTAGGCCAATCGGATGTTGCCAGGGTTGGAGGGCTTGAGTTATAGAGAGGGGCTGAATAGACTCAGACTGGTTTCCCTGGAGCATGGTGGCTGAAGGGTGACCCTTTGAGGCTTTTGCAATCATAAAGGGTGTGGATAGGTTGAATAGCCAAGGTCTTTTCTCCACGGTAGGGGAGTCCAAAACTAGAGGACGTAGGTTTGAGGTGAGAGGGGAAAGATTGTAAAGGTGGTGCGTGTATGGAATGAGCTGCCAGACGAAATGGTGGAAGCTGGTACAATTGTTTTAAAGGCATCTGGATGGGTATATGGATAAGGAGGAATTTAGAGAGAAAAGGGCCAAATGCTGATAAATGGGAGTGGATGACAGCGACTTGGCTGCATGGATTCAGATTTGGGTTGCCCATGGAAAGTAAAGGGTGCACTCTATAAATTTGGTAGTCATGTGCTGAGTTTTTCAGGCGATTGGAAATTCCACAACTGGCCCCTGATCCCTGCTGAGTGGATCATACATCTGCTGTCTCCTCCTCTTCCTCCATTGAGCATCGTCAGTCACTGAAAGTTTGCGGGGCCATGGTCAATGCTGTGATATTGCTTTGGGACAGATTGAACGTGCAGCTGGCATTAAACCCCACACTGCTGGAGTTACTGTGAACCCCAGACAAACGATCCAGCCAACCGAGCTAACAGCCCATGTTCCTCACTTAGAGCAGCTTTGGTCCTGCGGTGAATGTATCAGGCTAATTTTTGACCTGAACTCTTGGAGTGAGATTGGAACCTACGAGCTCTGTCTTCGGGGCAAGAGAATTATTTTAATAATTGTTAATAGGCTGAAGGTGCTGCAGACTAAGGTGGAATTTCATTACCCATCTTAACTGGACTGAGGGATGTGATTAGTAATGGAGATTAAATGCTGTCCTTGCCAGTAACATCCACATGCTCCTGTTGTGGTCCCAGCTGATGGTAACCTGGACAAGGCAGATCCCAGAGTGACAGCTTGCTTGATAGATCAAAAAAGGCTGAAGGTCCATAAATAGTGGTATTCTACAGGGATCCGTACTGGGACCTCTGCTTATGATACAAAGATCAGTGAAGATTGGAGGTTGTCAATCAGAGGGATGTAGATCAGTTGCTGATAAGGGCGGAGGAATGGCAGATGGAGTTTAATCCAGGTAAGTGTGAGGTTCTGCACTTTGGGAGATCAAATGTTAAGAAAATGTATGCAGTTAATGACAGGACCTTGTACAGCATTGATGTATATTGAAAGTAGCAATGCAAGTGGAAAAATAAGGCATATGGTATGCTTGCTTTTATTGGTCAGAGAATTGAGTACAAGAGTTATGTTTCAGTTTTATAAGATTTTGGTTAGGCCACACTTAGAGTATTGTGTTCAGTTCTGGTCACCACATTACAGGAAGGACATGGAGGCTTTGGGGCGAGTGCAGAAGAAGTTTACCGGAACACTGCCTGGATTAGAGAGAATGAGCTGTAAGGAGAGGCTAGAAAAACTTGGGATGTTTTCTCTTGAGCAGTGCAGGCTGAGGGGAGACTTGCTACAAGTCTATAAAATTATGAGATGCATAGATAGGGTTGACAGTTACAATCTTTTTCCCGGAGCCTGAAATGCACTGCCAAGGGGGGGTGGAGGTGGGGGCAGATATGCTAAAGGTATTTAAGGGACTTTTAGTTGAGCACATGAATTTACAAGGAATGGAAGGATATGGACCAAGGGTAGGCAGAAAGGGTTAGTTTTTTTTGGCATCATGTTCAACACAATGCAGTGGGCTGAAGGGCCTGTCCCTGTTCGGTGTTCTATTACTTTAGGATATCTGGTCAGCATGGACAGGTTGGACCGAAGGGTCTGTTTCTGTGCTGTACACCTCTATGACTCTGGTCAAAGTTCAACATGATCAGAATGGTCTCTTTGTGAGGTTGAACTAATCCTTACAAAATTAATACAAATGTGTTTATTTTTCTGTTCAGCTTCTCTTACAGAAAGTCCCCCAACAGGACACTTCACCACATGCCCAAAGGAGTTGATGAGTTACTGTATAGAAGGAGAATGTCGGTTTATACAGTCTGAAAATAAGCCTTCGTGTGTGTAAGTTACCAATCAAAATGTCTCCAGCTCTTTCCTGCAGTCATTCCTTCACTTGTAGTTTTGTTCCTTGGAATTTCCAGGTAACTCCTTTTTCACAATGAGTATAGATGGGAGGCCACGGCCTAGTGGTATTATCACTGGACCGTCAATCCAGAGACCCAGATGACGTTTTGGGGACGTCGGTTCGAATCCTGCCACAACAGATGCTGGAATTTGAATTCAATAAATATCTGGAGTTAAGAATCTCATGATGACTGTGAATTCATTGTTGATTGTCGGGGGAAAAACCCACCTGGTTCACTAATGCCCTTGAGGGAAGGAAACTGCCATCCTTACCTGGTCTGGCCTACATGTGACTCCAGACCCACAGCAATGTGGTTGACTCTTAACTGCCCTCTGGGCAATTAGGGATGGGCAATAAATGCTGCCTGGCCGGCAATAACCTCATCTTGTGAATGAATTTTAAAAAAACGAAGAATTTGCATCTCTATAGTGTGTTTCACAACCTTAGGGCTTCCCACCCAATGACCTACCTTTTGAAATACAGACATTCCACAGTACTGGTATCTATTAAAGGGGCCTGGATGAAATAGTCAAACTTTTTTTGGCGTGTGTTCAGAACCTACAGTGAGGGAGGTGGTGGTGTAACAGCTATGTCACTGGAAATCCAGAAGCACGGGCTAATGCAGTAGGGCCATGGGTTCAAATCCCAGCATGGTAACTGGTTCAGTTTAACTTCAATTAGTTAGTCTCAACAAGTGCAGTCATGAAAGATACCTTTTGAGGGAAGCAAATCTGCAGTCCTTACGTAACCTACATGTGAGTCCAGCCAGGAATGGGCAACAAGTTGCCAAAAAGGCACCCTTCTTGGCTCCGGGACCCCTCTGCAGGAGTTCCTCAGGGTAATGTCCTCGACCCAACCATCTTCAGCTGCTTCACCAATGAAAGTCAGAAGTGGGTGTGTTCACTAATGAGTGCACACAATGTTCAGCACCGTGTGTGACTCCTCAGATACTGAAGCAGACCCTGTTCAAATGCAGCACATTTGGATAATATCCATACGTGGGCAGAAAAATGGCAAGTAACCGTCTCTATATTTGTTCATGGGATGTGGGTGTGTCTGGCCAGAACTGCATTGATCACCTGTCCCTAATTCCTCAGAATTCCTTAAGCACCAATCACAGTGCCTGTGGGTCTGGAGTTACATATTGGCCAGACCAGGTAAGGAAGTTTCCATCCCTAAATGGCATCGATGAACCTGGTGGGTTCATTACGATTCGAACCTGCACCCCCAGAATATGCCCTGGGTATCTGGATTAGCCAGCTGATGATGATACCACCAGGCCATTGCCTTCCCATTTGTGCACAAGTGTCATGTAATGACCATTTCCAACAAGAGAGAATCCAACCATCTCAACATTTTAAAGTCTTTACCATCGTTGATCCCCCACTATCAACATCTGGAAGGTTACTATTGACCAGATACAGAACTGGATGGCTACAAGAGCAAGTCAAAGGCTGGCAATCCTGCAGGAACTCACCTCCTGATTCCCCAAAGCCTGGCCACCATCTACAAGGCACAAGCCAGGATTGTGTTGGAATTCACCAGCTCCAGCATTCACTCCCTCCACAATCGAGGCTCAATAGCAGCCACGTGTGCCATTTGCAAGATGCACTGCAACAGCTCACCGAGCCTCCTTCCACAGCATCTTCCAAATCTGTGACCACTTCCATCTCGAAGGACATGGGAACACCACGCCCTGTAAGTTCCCCTCCAAGCCACTCACCGTCCTGACTTGGAAATATGTCGCTGTTCCTTCGGTGTCACTGGGTCACAATCCTGGAATTCCCTCCCTAAGGGCATTGTAGATGCCCCTACACTACAACAGCCACAGACTTTCAAGAAGGCAGCTCATGGCCATTTCTCTAGGCCACCTAGGGATAAGCAGTTAATTCTGGGCTTGCCTTTTCCCATATATCTATTGCCCTTGTTCTTCTAGGGAGTAAATGTTGTGGGTTTGGAAGATGCTGTCAGAATTTCTGTTGAATTTGTGCAATGCATCTTGAAGAGAATACATACTGCAGCTACTGGTGAGGAGCATGAACAATGAATGTGTTTCCGTTCAGGTGGGCTGCTTTGTCCTGGATGGTGTTGAGTTTGTTAAGTGGTGTTGGAGCTGCTGTTATCAGGACAAGTGCAGAGAGGGTTCTATCACAGCCCTGACATGTGCCTTGTAGATGATAGACATGTTTTAGTGAGTCAGGGGATGAGTTCCTCACCACCGAGTCCCTAGCCGCTGATCTGCTCATGGTCATCGTGCTTATATGGCATGCCAGTTAAGTATCTGGTCGATGGTGTTGATATTGGGGGATTCAGTGATACCGTTGAATGACAAGGAGAGATGACAAGGCAGCACGGTGGCTCGGTGGTTAGCAATGCCTCACAGCACCAGGGATCCTAGTTCGATTCTACCCTCAGTCGATTATCTGTGTGGAGTTTACACATTGTCCCCGTGCCTGCGTGGGTTTCCTCCAGGTACTCCGGTTTCCTCCCACAGTCCAAAGGTGTGCAGGTTAGGGTGGCTTAGCCATGCTAAATTGCCCATAGTTTTCAGGGATGTGTGGATTCAGGGAATGGGTCTGGGTGGGATGCTCTGAGGGTCAGTGTGGTCTTGTTGGGCAAAGGTTCTGTTTCCACGCTGCAGGGATTCTATGATTGCTATTAAATGTCAATGCAGTACATGTGTAGCATGAATATTACTTGCCACTTACCAAGCTGAGTGTTAAACAGGTCTCACTGAATGTGGGAATGAATTGGTTCTTTACTGAGGAACGCCAGCAGACATCCTGCTTCTGGCCCCATGATTAAAGAAAAGTTATTAATACAGAACCTGATGATAACAGTGGATGTATGCTACAGAGCTGCAGGGAATGAAATGACAAAGTAAGGATATTTATTCGCATTCCTTTATACTGTTGGCCAGAAATAATAAACTGGCCACTAATTATAAAGGTATGATTTAAAGTTAACAAAGTGTAGAGCTGGATGAGCACAGCAGGAGCTCCTAAGGTGCTGCTTGGCCTGCTGTGTTCATCCAGCTCCACACTTTGTGACCTCGGATTCTCCAGCATCTGCAGTTTGCATTATCTCTGATTTAAAGTTCTTCGTCTGGGTACAAGTGACAGAATACTGGAGATTCTTAGCAAGTCAGTCGAAAAAGTAACTGAGGACTTTGCTTTGTTCCAGTTGGTGCGATATTAAATCTTTAGATTATAAATTTATACAGTTCTATGACCCCAACCCTATTAAAATATTTAATAACCATCTGATTGTTTGTTTTAACGATTCGCTCTTGTCTTTAACAGGTGTAAATTTGGCTACATCGGCTCCCGATGTGAATTTCTGGATATGTTCTATCTAACTGGAAGGCGGGACAAGTTTATCGTTGTGGGGCTGGTTCTGGCCATTCTGCTGCTCATGACTGCAATAATAATCACATGTTTTTGTGTGCAGTTAGGTATACTTTAACCCATCTCTTGTTGAATCTTGAGGAATTACCTAATAGTTGCTCATTTATAAAAAGACGTGTGTTGTTGATCAGTACAGCACAGCGGGAGTCTCTTCGGCCCATCGTCCACCTGTATGCCTCTGTGCAATTCCAATTATGAGAACATAAGTGGAGAAAAAGGCACAGTCTCAGAATAAAGGGTGCTAATTTAAGACTGAGATGAGGAGGAATTTCTTCTGTGTTGCAAGTCTTTGGAATGCCTTGCTGCAGAGAGTTGGGATGTGGGGGAGCACAGTCCTTCTGTCTTTTTTTTAAAAGCTGAGACAGATTGTGGATCAGTCGGCAAATCAAGGTTTAAGGGAAAGGGCAGGAAAGTGGACGTGAGTGTTGGATCAGCCAGAATCCTGTTGAATGGCAGAACAGGATTGAGGGGCCAAATAGCCTATTCCTGTTACTATTTCTTATGGTCTTGAAGGAGCAGGGTTGAGCCATATGGAGATAATGGGAACTGCAGATGCTGGAGAATTCCAAGATAATAAAATGTGAGGCTGGATGAACACAGCAGGCCAAGCAGCATCTCAGGAGCACAAAAGCTGACGTTTCGGGCCTAGACCCTTCATCAGAGAAGGGTCTAGGCCCGAAACGTCAGCTTTTGTGCTCCTGAGATGCTGCTTGGCCTGCTGTGTTCATCCAGCCTCACATTTTATTATCTTGAGCCATATGGAACCTGATTCTATCAAGTCCAATGCTCCATCATCTCTGTCTAGAACCTACTCAATGTCTGGGTCTCAGTGTCCAACCACTTCTGGAGCTGAGAATTCTAAAGATTCTCAATAGCCATGAGTGAAGAAATTGGCTTCATCCCTGTCCTAATCAGCTAGCCCATTTCTAAAAATATACCCAACCAGGGGCAAGAACACCTGTAATCATTGGCCCTGTCAAACCCTCTCAGAATCTCTTGTTTCAATGGTCTTTGAAACTGTGGTGATTGTAATGAGGTTGGCCAAGTGGATCTCATTGGGGCTGTTAATCTGGTCCAATCAGGGAGCCCTGGTTGACAGATATAAACAGAAGTGCCAGGGTGCTGCTCACTCTGAGCTGGCTCTGAGGGAGCTGGATCAGTGTCAAGGACTCTCCACGTGTAAATAAAGGGTGACCTGGTGACAGGATGCCACCCTCTGTGGAGTTATTTCAGAAGTGGCAGAGATTTCAGGCTCATATGACTCAACATCTTGATAATCAATCCAGAGTTTCTGTTTCTGCTCCTGCTCCTTCCCCATTGCCCAGGAAACCTTTCCCCTCCGAGTACTTAGCACATTTCCTTTTTGAAAGTTGTGACTGAGTCAATGTTTTTGGCCCCTTTTAGGCAGTAGATTTGAAATGCTTTTATTTCTGGAATCCCCATTACCTGGCAATGTTTGAAGATCTCCTTATTTGTGATTATCATTAACAGAGATAGTTGGTTATTTTAAGGTGATTTTCTAAAACCCTACAGCTTAATGAACTGAATGTGAAGGGATCACGTGAGGACTGTTTAATGTTTCAAAACCTTCCTTTGTTTGTTTTATGGGGGTGAGCAGTAAGATGTGTTTTACAATGTTAAGATCAAGTATAAGAGGATGTTATTGCGATACCTAAATTACCAAGAGAATCTTGAATGAGAATGTATCAATTTTAAATGGATTCCAGTCACTCACTGGGAGGAAGTTGTAGGATTGCAGGGGTGGGCAGAGAAGTGAGACTAATTGGACGGGCCCTTTAAAGAGCTAGCAGAGGCAGAGTGGGCCAAGTGATCACCACTTGTGCTGCATGTTTCTAGTTATGGCTCACCCGAGCTGTTTTTATCAGTAACTTAATTTGGGCGTGACCTCTGTAGAGGAGGCAGTTGTGTGAATGAGTGGTCAAATCCTGCAACACATGTGGTACACAGTCATTACTCCAGTTTCCAAGCTCTGAAGGTAATGGGGAGCGAAAGTAGAGTAGTGGCCTTTTATTTCAAAGGGAATGGGTTATAAAAGTGGGGAGGTTCTGCTAAAACTATACAAGGCCACCAGTCAGACCACATCTGAAATACTGTGAACAGTTTTGGACCCTTCATCGAAGGAAAGCTCTATAAGTATGGGAGACAGTCCAGAGGAGGTTTGTTGGCTGATCCTGGGGATGGAGGACCTGTCTTATGAGGAGAGGTTGAGTAAATTGGATGTGTAATTGTTGGAGTTTAGAAGAATGAGTAATGTCCTTATTGAAACGTACAAGATGCTTAGGGAACTTGACAGGGGAGGTGAAGAGAGGTTGTTTCCTCTTGTGAGAGTGTCTCGGACCAGATGGCATCCTCTCAGGATAAGGGGGGGGTTGCAATTAAGACACCGATGAGGAATTTCTTCTCTGAAGGGATGATTCTTTACTGCTGAGGGCTATATCAAGGTTGTGACATTAAGTAAGTATATTCAAGGCTGAAATAGACAGCTTTTTAATCTGAGGGAAACTGAGGTTTTCTTTTTAATTGGAAGAGGCACGAAAGTGGAGTTGAGGATTCATGACCTCATTGAATGGCAGAGCAGGCTTGATGGGCTGAATGGCCTACTTCTGCTCCTATATTATTGTCATCAAAGCTGACCAGTGTGTGATCCAGTGAAGATGCCATTATCTGCTTCTGAGTGTTTGAAATATCATTATTTATAGGAAGTGTGTGATGTAATGTGTGCCCCAGGTACATTTGTCAGTGCCGATGGGTGTTCTCTCAATAATACCAATATGGAAAAGCCACCAGAAGCAGGATTGTACCTCCTGGCTTCCTGTTCCCGATGTGCAGTTCTCTTTCCACGTCTCTGAAGGCTGAGATGACCCTCGGATTCCACACTCCAGTTCTTGACCCTGAGTTTTATTAACATGGGGACGAGGGCTTCCTGTCCTGACGATAGCCTGGTGAAGCTGGAGTTGTTTTCCTTCCAGCAAGATGGATACTGGAGAGTTCATCAAGTTAACTGAGGAGAGATTTGAAGATGTTAAACCGTGAAAGGATTGGAGAGACAAAGATGTATTTCCATTGGTGGAAGGAATGGTTGCGAGAGGTGTTATGAGAGAAGTTTGCTTGCACATGAATGGATAGGATTTGGAAGCCTGAAAGGGCAAGAAAATAGAGATTCAATAATAGCCTTCAAATGGGGATTGAATCCATGCTTCCAGGGAAGAGCAGGGGAAAGGAACAAACTGGATTGTTCTTGTAAAAAGACATAAATAAAGAAGTGCAGATACTGGAAATCAGAAATTGTTGGAAAAGCTCAGCAGGTCTGGCAGCATCTGTGGACAGAAAGCAGAGTTAACATTTTGGGTCCTGCGATCCTTCTCCGGAACAGACATTTTTCTTCAGATGCAGCCAGACCTGCTGAGCTTTTCCGACAATTTCTGATTTTGTTCTCAAAGAGCTGTTACAGTAACAATGGGCTGAAGGTACTGCGGTGCTGTCCTACTGAGAGTAAATAGCTTGATGCTGTCTCTATTTAGTATCCTGCTATGATACAAAACAGGATTAAGGAAGTCGTTATACTGTCACTGAACTAGTCATTCATGCTATTGCTTTGGGTACACCAGTTCGAATTCCACAATGATAGTTGGTGAAATGTTAATTCAACAGATATCTGGAATTAACAAGATAGCCTAATCATCAATTAGTGAACCCGATGGGTTTTTACAATAATGACCTTCAGGAAGGGAAATCTACCATTCTTACCCAGTCTGGCCTCGATGTGACTCCAGACCCACAGTAATGTAGTTGACCCTGAACTAACTCCCTCAAATGATCCTAGCAAGCCACTCAGATCAAAGGGCAAATAGAGATGGGCAATAAATTCTGACACCCACATCCCATGCACAAAATATGAAAAAGTTGAAACAAATGAAATAGGAGTGAGGAATAGAATTTGAATCATTGAACCTATCCCAGCATTCGGTCTGATCATGGATTATCTATGCTGACTGGATCCTGTCTCCCTATTTGTACATCTGTACATTTTCTCCGTACCCAATAAATCTTACAACTCAGTTTTAAATAGATTCATCTCTGAGCATCTACACAGAGAATCCCAATGGTTGATAACTGTTTGTTTGTGGAGATTTCGCCTCAATCCTAAATGACCAACTCCTTCTATGAGACTGTAATCATTAATCTAGACATTCCAACCAGAAGAAAAGTATCTGGGCAACCACACTTCAAAACTTTATATGTTTGAATTAGAATACCTCAAGTTATTTTAAACTCCACAAAATACAAGCACTTTCTGTTGAATCTCTCTTTGTAGGACTGCTGTCTCAATCTTAGGAATCAGCCTGGTGAACATTTTGTTGCTTCCCCTTTTTAAGAAGTATATGCTGAGGATGGAAACCGAAAGGGCACACAGCACTCCAGATGTGGTCTCACCAAAGACTAATCTAATTACCCTGTAACTCCAAATACTGTTGCGCATTGCAACAAGGCCGAATGTGCTGTTTGTCTTCCTGCTTGCTTCCTCTTCAAATGGTTCTTTCGAAATCGAACAACATTATTCAAGAATGTCAGAACTGATGAGTTATAGGCAAGAAGTATGTTAGTAACATCTTCACTTTCTCCAAACTTTATTTTTCCACAGCCGGTTCCGCAGGAAGCACAAAGCTAGGAAAAACAGTCATGAAGAAGCTGAAGTTCTGAGCTCCAAGCCTATGGATGGGAAGGGCTCGCGAGCTGAAGATGAAGACACTGCAATGACCACTCTAGCCTGAGTAAGTACCAACATATTGGCTGATCAGGTTGACCCATTTCCAAGGAAAATATTTTGAAGGTGGGATGTCAAGGACCAATTTTACGACAGAAACAAGATGTAGAACCCAATTCCAAGGATTAGACAAAAGCGAAGGGATTATGAAGAACACTGGTTCTAGAGACCTTAGTTGGCATTATTTGGAAATATTGATCACTGGTTTTGGTATGTTTTTCAAAAACGAAATCCTTTAGATAAAGTGCCAGAATCCAGGGGAGATGGTAGTGAAGTAGAACAGTTACTGGGTGAGTAACTGAAAGGCTCAGGCTCATGTTGTGAAGCTGGTGAAATGTGAATTCACTTAACCAATCTGAATAGTAAAACTAGACCCTGCCATGGTGACTGTAAAATCATCATCGGTTGTTTTAAATAAAAATCTAGTTCACGAATGCCCTTTGGCGATGGAAGTTTGTTGCCATTGCTGGGTCTGGCCTACACATGATTCTAGACCCACAGCAATGTCGTTGACTTTTTTAACTGCCATCTGAAATGAATAAGCAAGACACTTGTATCAAGGGCACTTAGGGATGGGCAACAAATTCTGTCCTAGCCAGTGACACCTACATCCTGTGAACAAAATACAAAAGTTGAACACAAACAATATTTGTGCCAAATGACCCATTCTACTGGCTACGCTCTACTCAAGGTGGGGAAGGGGCAAGAGATCAGAACTTGGTAATGAGGCTGATTTGAAGGCCCAGTGCAGGGCCATTGAGCTTCTGCCCAGTAACAATTCTGTGATCCTGGAAATTCTTGTCCCATCTTGGGGTCACCCCATCAGCATCTCCCTCGAATACGTCCCCCGTCAAGTGCATATGTTTGACATTATAGCAGGGTTTTATTGCAAAGAACAGTTCTGTTGTAGATTGAGGAAGCTTTGGATGTTCGCCTTTGATAAATAACAAGAGATTTGGTAGAGGCTTTCAAAATTCACAAGTGGGTTTCAGGACAGAGTAAAATGTTCCTGTTTGTGAAAGGATTGAGAACAGGAGTACACCAACATTTGTCTGTGTGTCATTTGTAGAATAATACTGTGCAGAAAATGACCATTCATGCCATCTAGCCTGTGCTAACTCAGTGGAAGGGCCTCCTTCTACTCTGCTCCCTCAGAGCCCTGTAACTTTTCCACTTCAAATTCCATTTCTCTTGAAGCAACTTGATGGATGAATAATAATAAAGCTGGAGTAGAATTAGTTACTTGGTATCATGTCTGGCATGGACTGGTTGGACTGAAGGGTCTGTTTCCATACTGTATGACTCTATAAATTTGGTAGTCATGTGCTGAGTTTTTTGTGGAAATTCCACAACTGGCCCCTGATCTTTGCTGAGTTGATACGTTGCAGCCAGAACAGAGTTGGGGATCATACATCTGCTGTCTCCTCCTCTTCCTCCATTGAGCATCGTCAGTCACTGAAAGTTTGCGGGGCCATGGTCAATGCTGTGATATTGCTTTGGGACAGACTGAACGTGCAGCTGGCATTAAACCCCACACTGCTGGAGTTACTGTGAACCCCAGACAAACGATCCAGCCAACCGAGCTAACAGCCCATGTTCCTCACTTAGAGCAGCTTTGGTCCTGCGGTGAATGTATCAGGCTAATTTTTGACCTGAACTCTTGGAGTGAGATTGGAACCTACGAGCTCTGTCTTCGAGGCAAGAGAATTATTTTAATAATTGTTAATAGGCTGAAGGTGCTGCAGACTCGGGTGGAATTTCATTGTCCATCCCAACTGGACTGAGGGATGTGATTAATAATGGAGATTAAATGCTGTCCTCGCCAGTGACATCCACATGCTCCTGTTGTGGTCCCAGCTGATGGTAACCTGGACAAGGCAGATCCCAGAGTGACAGCTTGCTTGATAGATCATGTTTGGTTTTGCAATTTAGTTACTTATCACTCGCTCCCTCTTTATCAAAAGAACACAAGTCTATTAGTCCAAGGAAGAACAATCTTAAAATAAACATCAAAAAGAATTATTTGTGCTCTTTTCCTTTAAGGGACAGTCAATCTCAGTGAAGTATTACTCCTGTCTTCACTTTAAGATTTCTAGCTTAAATGACTCTTTTCAGTTCTGAAGCCTGGAGACTTTTACAAACTGACCTTCTTCTAGGATGTTTTCTGAACTCCACCCACTAGCTGCTCTGGCTATCTGTTTTAAATGTCATAAAAGTTCAACTTCATAAACACTACAGCATTAAATTCCCAGGTAGCTAATCAAGTCTCTTATCACAAGTCTGATGCTTTCTTAGAAAAGGTGTTTGAACTCACTGTTCAAAAATGATTTTCTGACCTTTCTCTTTTCTTAACATAACAGATCATAACAGAAATGAAGCCAGTTCAATTTTCCCCTGCTTTAAAATCCAAATTTACAAAACATGCCATGAACAAATTAGATGTGTCATATCATTAAGAATGTTGAACAGAAGGGTGGAAATAGCATTGATGAAGCTAAGGAGAAGCTGGATAAATACTCGAGGGAGAAAAGAATAGAAGGGCATGCTGTTAGAGTGAGGTAATGTAGGAGCAGGCCTACTTCTGGAGTATAAAAAAAAGCCCAGAGCAGTTGGGCTGAAAACAGCCCTTTCTACACTATGAAATTTGCAACTGGATGTAGTGACTCTGATCTAGGGAGAAGGTGATAGAATCGGAGTCAGTCTCCTAGCTATTAATCTGGCACATGCTGCCAAATGTGGGATGTTGACTGTAAAGGGAACGTGATGATGTTAGTTATAGTGCCTTTCATATTTAAATAACGCTGTTTAGCATCCCATGCCAAGCTCAAATTCTCAAAGTGGACAGGAGGTGGGGTGCAAGGGAGGCATCTTCAGGAGTGAAGACTGAAAGGAAGAGGGAATGACTTTGAGGTAAATGAATAACGCTTTGCCCTGTTTTAAGAATGAATTTTCTGTTTTATTCCCTCTCCGCAGAACCGACTTGGGTAGGTTTGAGGTACCTGCAGGCAGGATTTACCTTCAGAGACTCCTCAAAACATGCCAGCTTCCTGCTGAAGCAGCAGGCTTTAATCTGAAAGGACGGTGGATTAAATTTAGGAAAAAGAATGAAAATGTTACTCACTATACTTTAACTAAAATAACAATCATCGACAATTTGTCCAAGACCGGCACAACTGCATTGTGTTTTCGAAATGGTGCCGAAAAGACACTGCATCACAAACTGGGAAATTTAGCATGTAAGCTGGGCACACCCTGACGGGCTAACTCACAGTTCTAGAATATTCTTCAAACAGACTTGCAGTTTGAGACCCCTTTGCCAAGAGCACTTCATCTGTTCTTACCTTGTGTACAAGTGTGGAATCTACTCAAGAAAAAGTAAAGTATAATGTTACTTACAAGACATGGCACGCATGGGGATACTGAAGTGTTTCCCTGCCTTTCAGCAAAGAGGAGAAAATAGATCATACTGAGAAAGCAAAATTTTACAGCCATCACAAGTCTTTGGGTTTTAATTTCATTTAAGAAGAAACATATTTCTGATCCAGGATGAAAATTGTGGATTGTGATGAACTTTGTTCCGAGAGCACACAAAGATACACTGTTGCAAACATAAGTCGAGGTATCACTTTCCTTTCATAAAATGAATCACTTTATTTTGTTAATGTTGTTATTTATGAATGCTGCTTTAAAAAAAATAGTGTTACTGATGTAGAAGGTGTGACCAAGGGGAGGTTGGCTGGTTCAGTGTTCTGTGATCACTGTATCAAAGCTGAGCAAAATACTAACACAGTGTATGAGTATAAAAGTGGTTGTACTTTCTTCCTTACTGTCTTTGCAGCAATGATTTGGCATTCTGAAAATGAAATGGATGTGTTATTTGGGGATGTTGCATTATTTGTTATTTAATAAATGTACTCTTATTGTCATTTCCTCTTATTGTCTTCCCAATATTTTAACTCCCTATTATCTGTCCGTACAAGTAAAACCATGTAAAATGAGAAAAATAAAAAGTGCTAGAAACATTCATTAAGTCAGGCAGCATCCTTTAGGGAAGGAAATCTGCCATCCTTACCTGGTCTGGCCTACATGTGACTCCAGACCCACAGCAATGTGGGTGACTATTAACTGCTGTCTGGGCAATTAGGGACGGGCAATAAATGCTGCCTGGCCCGTGACACCCACAACCCAGGAATGAATGTAAAAACCTATGGAGAGAGAAACAGTTCATCCATCCCAAATTCCTGACAATATGTCCCTTTGACCTATTTTCTCTTCTTACGCGTTCAGATTTCAGCTTTGCACCTTTCTGCAATTCCGGTGAGCTGTTGCCATGATATGAATGATTTTAAAAGTTAATCTAGGCTGCAGATTGATGCTAATGCAAGGGAGATTTATGAAGATGAATTAGGAGCCGATCTAGGCCATTCAGCCCCTCAAACCTGTTCTGGCATTCACTAAGATATGTTCCAATTGTGACCTCAACTTTCCTTTCCTGCAAAATCCTGGTACCTTTTAGAATCTTGACCAACAGGGCAGTCAGTCTGTCTCTGCTATAAAGGTATTCAAGGGCCAAAGGCCAGAGAGTTGTGATCACTGGGAGAGTTTAAAGAGGAAGTAGGTAGATTTTTGAAATCCTGAGGAGTGGAGGGCTATGAACAGCCCAAAAAAGTGGTTAAGACCTCAGGTAGATCAACTGTGATCTTGGTGAATGGTGAGACAGGTATGATGGGCTGAATGGTTGATTTATGCTTGTATTTCAGGGACTCACTGGATAGTACTTGAAAAGGAAATACTTACAGGAGAGAAGGGAACGGGCTTTGGGACTAAGCTGCTACCGTGACCATCTGATTGATTGACTTGACTGCTTCCGGTAATTTCCCAGGACCTGTAGATGTGATCACTGTAACCTCTAAAGATTACACATTCTAATTTTAATTTCTGCTGCATTATACAGTTCTGGCATTGTTGAAGACAGAACTGTGCAGTTAGCACTGGATCATTTTACTTGATACCTACAGCTACAGCCCCTGCAGTGAAACCTGTTAGTGAATTTTAAGTTTCGAGAGTCGTAGCGTAAATTGCAACTTACTCCAGAATGTATCTGAATGCTCTCAGCTACTTCTTTTACAGCAAAGCCTGAATCAGTGGGGTCTACAGTAAAACTAAAACAGATGTGCAGAATCCTGTTATCAGATCCAGCCTGCTGATTGGTGCGGATTCAAACAGTACACAGAAACCTCACTGACACTAACACACTGACCCCAATTTCTGGTTTCACTTGGTTACTCCCACAGTGATCTCATTGGATGAATTTCTCCAATGAAAGCTGAATACAATGCTCAAAGGATTACCGTAAATGAGCTTCATTACTTCAGTAAGAACTCATGTGGGCTATTGAATTACAGTTACAAATTCAACTCTGCTGCCGCTGCAAAGAACTTTAATATATAGTGACTGAAATGATGTATTAAGGACATAGCTTGTGATATTACAGTGAACCAACAGAAGCGAAACAGGCTGTTTGGCCCAGCTACACTCTGCTGGTGTTTCTGCTCTACCCAAGCTTCTTCCCACACTCTCTTTATCTCACACGATCAACATTTCTTTCTGCTTCCCATGTTTATCCAGCTTCCTCCTAACCGGATTGATTTGATTCGTCTTGACCACTTCCCATGGGAATGAGTTCCAAATTCTTCCCACTGTCGGGAGGAAAAATGTTACCTGTGGCACCTAGTGTACTTAGTGTTTCAATATTATATTCTGCAAGTGCTGTGTAAAGCATGCAGCAGGGAATTAGGCCATTCAGCCCAATGGGTCTATGTTGATGTTTTATTCAATAAAATTTGCAGTGGGGGTTTGGAACACCCCCACCATCCTTCTGACTCAAGAATACAACTCACTGAAATGTATTTAACATGATGTTCCAATCTTGTTAGAAATGTGCTGTGATTCACTGGGAGCTCCTTGTTTCTACAACCGCTGTGTAAACATTGCTTTTACAGTCAGTAAAGATGTAGGAATGGAATATGCACAAGATGTGTCACAAGGTCAGGTTAATGGATAATTTCCTTCAAAGGAAAATATTTCAGTAAAAGGCTCACATGGAAACTTTTCATTAATCAGCCTTTTGCAAACAGAAAACAGAACCTTCAAATTGTGTGTGTGTGTGCGTGTCTCTGTGGCTGTGTGTGTCTGTGTCTCTGTGAATGTGTGTGTGTGTGTGTGTGTGTGTGTGTGTGCAGAGGCAGTGAATGTTTCAGAAAGGGATGAGACTTTAAACAGATTTCTCAGCTTGATACATCTTGTGTAAAGCCATTGAAAACACCTTGATCAAACCTCACCCCCGTGGTTGTAAATCCATTTTAATCTTGCGTGAAATCTGAAAGAACTGCAGGCGCTGGGAATCTGAAACACAAACAGAAATTGCTGGTAAGGCTCAGCAGGTCTGGCAGCATCTATGGACAGAAATCAGAGTTAACGTTTCAGGTCCGGTGACGTTTCCTCAGAATTTGTCTTGATTGCTAGTTTAATGCTGTAGCAATCTCTGACATAGGGGGAGGCAATGGCCCAGTGGTATTATTGCTGGACTGTTAACCCAGACACCCGAGTAATATTCCAGGGACCTGGGTCGGCAGATGGTGGAATTTGAATTCAATAAATACCTGGAATTAACAGTCTAATGACGACCATGATTCATTGTCAATTGTTGGGGGGGAGCGGTGGGGAGAGGGAAAGAATCCATCTGTTTCACTAATATCCTTTTAGGGAAGGAAACTGCCATCCTTACCTGGTCTGGCCTACATGTGACTCCAGGCCCACAGCAATGTGGGTAACTCAGAACTGCACTCCCTGGGCAATAAATGCTGGTATAGCCAGCGATGCCCTCTTCCCATAAATAAGCAAAGAACTATGATGCTTTTTGGATGCAACCCTTAATACTTTTTTTTCTGAAATCATGGCTTAAATTTTTATAAACATGGACAAACCTTATGAAACAAGGAGCAGGAGAAGGAAATTCAGGCCCTTAAAGCTGTTCCACCTTTGAATCAGGTCATTGGTCGTCTGATGGTAATCTCAATTCCACATTCCATCCAACCCTTGATACAGAAGAGGCCCTTTGGCCCATCAAATCTTTCAGCCCTTTTGCTTACCACTACCTCCCCTAGAGGAGGATACAGGGGCAGGTTAGACATGTACGAAAGAGGAGAAAGAGCATTCCTAAATCTGTCACAAAATCAACTTTATTTAAAGGCACAATCCTTGGAATCCAAAAGAGAAACACAAGTGCAAATTTGACCACATCAGTTGCAGGGAGTTTGCTGCTTTACTTAAATGGGTAAGTGCTTCCTAGTTTCTAATTTAAACAATGTGGTATGTCGTTTCTTTTTGCAGAACTGGCCCATTCATATCAGATTGGGATTGTGTCTCTTTACATTCTTACTGAAGGAGGAGGCCATTCATTCGGCCCATCAAATCCACTCCACCATTTAAATCATGGCTGATGGGCGTTCCAACTCCACTTCCCTGCACTCTCCCCGTAGCCCTTGATTCCTTCTGAGATCAAGAATTTGTTGACCTCTGCCTTGAAGGCATCTAATGTCCCGGCCTCCGCTACACTCCGTGGCAATGAATTCCACAGGCCCACCACTCTCTGGCTGAAGAAATGTCGTCTCATTTCCGTTTTAAATTTGCTCCCTCTAATTCTAAGGCTGTGCCCACGGGTCCTAGTCTCCCTGCCTAACGGAAACAACTTCCTAGCGTCCACCCTTTCTAAGCCATACATTATCTTGTAAGTTTCTATTGGATCTCCCCTCAACCTTCTAAACTCTAATGAGTACAATCCCAGGATCCTTAGCTGTTCATCATACGTTAAACCTACCATTCCAGAGATCATCCGTGTGAATCTCCGCTGGACACGCTCCAGTGCCAGTATGTCCTTCCTGAGGTGTGGGGCCCAAAATTGGACACAGTATTCTAAATGGGGCCTAACTAGAGCCTTATAAAGTCTCAGAAGCACATCGCTGCTTTTATATTCCAACCCTCTTGAGATAAACGACAACATTACATTCGCTTTCTTAATTACGGACTCTACCTGCAAGTTAACCTTTAGAGAATCCTGGACCAACACTCCTAGATCCCTTTGTACTTCTGCTTTACGAATTTTCTCAACGTTTAGAAAATAGTCCATGCCTGTATTCTTTTTTCCAAAGTGCAAAACCTCACATTTGCTCACATTGAATTTCATCAGTCATTTCCTGGACTGCTCTCCTAAACTGTCTAAATCCTTCTGCAGCTTCCCCACCTCCTCAGTACTACCTGCCTGTCCACCTATCTTCGTATCATCGGCAAACTTCGCCAGAATGCCCCCAGTCTCTTCATCCAGATCATTAATATATAAAGGGAACAGCTGTGGCCCCAACACTGAACCCTGTGGGACACCACTTGTCACCGGTTGCCATTCTGAAAAAGAGCCTTTTATCCCAACTCTCTGCCTTCTGTCAGACAGCCAATCCTCAATCCAAGCCAGTAGCTCACCTTGAACACCATTGGCCCTCACCTTACTTAGCAGCCTCCCGTGAGGCACCTTATCAAAGGCCTTTTGGAAGTCTAGATAGATAGACATGTTCAGTTAGTGGCTCAGTGACAGATAAAGCATGACAATGGATCTAATCCGAGTTGTAGACTTGCTTCATTTGAGTGGATTTCCCCTAATGTCTATTATTTATATCCCACATGATCGTAATGCTTTAAGATCTTCATTACTGCCATGTCATTGGGCTCTCAGTTCTGTTTGTGGTCGTGAAGTCTGTATTTTTCCATCAAACTGCCTCAATTTTACTTTCAAGGGCTTCATTTTGGGGGTCACATCTTGAGTGCTTTCACAAAAGCCTCGGAAACCCACGATGTTGGTTAGACCCCCACTTGGAGTACAGTGAGCAGAGCTGGACATGCCTTAGAAAGGACAGATTGGTCTGAGAGGGAATATAATGTAGAATGATATCTGGACTTCAGTGGTTATGTTATGAGGAGAGGTTATAGAAATTTGGCCTGTTTTCTTTAAAATTTAGAAGGTTAAGGATGATTGGATCAAATTCTTCAAGATATTAACAGGAAAAATTGGGTGGATAAAGATGAACTGTCTCTAATGGTTCTAATCTAGAACTAGGGACTTAGTCTGAGAATGGGGCCAGACCATTCAGGAAGCACTTCTACGTATGCAGAATGGGAGAGGTTTGGAGCTCTCTTCCACAAAGGATGCAGGATCAGTCATTAATTTTAAATCTGAGATAGATAATTTTTTTATAAAACAAGGAAATATGGATGCTGGCAACCTCAAACAAAAATAGAAATTGCTGGTGAAACTCAACATGTCTGGCAGCAGCTGTGGGAAGAAAGCAAAGTTAATATTTCAAGTCTGGTGACTCTTCATGAGGACTGGATAAATTAGATAAATTTTTGTGAAGCAAAGGTACTGAGGGATATGGGCCAAAGGGCAGGTACATGAAGTTGCGCCACAGATCAGCCATGGAATGGGCTCAAGGGGCTGAATGGTCTACTTCTGTTCTATAATGCAAGAAGCACACTGTCTATCTGACACTTTGTTCTCTTGATGTTCTCATTCTGCAGTTATCATGCTGACAGCAAAAAATCATTTCTTACCTTGAGACATGACAGCCCGTTTTGTGGTGGTGAGTGATTTACCAGAATCACTGGTTGACCGCTCCCCCGCACCCATCACTCTTGGCTTGTTTCCCTTCTTTCCAACTAAGCTCATGGATGGTCTTTGATTTTCTGTAATTTCCTCCCCAGTATCTATATTCTGTCCCCTGCTCATTTTTCTGCAAATATTCCTTCCCTTTCTCAAAATATGTCGTTCTCATTTGGCCTGGGCTGTCTCTGTCAGCATAATGCAAAAGCTCATCTGTTCCTGCCATAAATATGGTCCAGGTGATGACTGTCAATCTTAGAGCTTGTGCTTGTGTTCATAGCTTTCTTGTGAGCACATCTCTCCTTTCTTAGCAGATGTGCTCTCACATCAGGATCTCTTAAGCCTAAGACAAAGCTGATCACATCAAAAATAGCAATCGTCAGCCCAAACTCTCAGGATGTATTTAGATGTGTCAGTGTGATGACACACTGATCAATAGATGCCCTTTCCCCTTGAGCTCCAATGTTGAACGCATGCAATTTATAATTAACATTAATATAATGATCAAAGTTTTCAAAATCTCTCCAGTCTGGCTTTTCTGTTTCTTGGAGAGATCTAGGTTGCCGGACAGATTATATTATTCTTTCCCTAGCACTGATAACAGTTTGCTCAGGTTTTCAATTTATGTCTGTTGCAATTCTGTGGTTTTGCCGCTGAGAGTAGAAAATAGCCATTTTTTTCCCTCTTGTGACTCCTTACATTTCTACAGCACCAAGAGGAGGAAAATGCACAACCTTTTTGACTCGCTCAATGATTCAAAGCTGCAGACTTTTGTTTGTAATTTCTAAATGTTTCATTCACTGGCTGGCTCTCTTACCATTCTGACAATCCATACCTTTTCAGCTGCACCATGTTTCATGTTACATCTGATTAACAGCTGGTACGGACTGCACACCCAAGCACTTCCATCAGAGGGGTGGCCACATTACAACAGCAAGCCAACCAAGATACGATGGTACAGCTGCATTTCTCCAAAAGGATAGCCTGTGTCAGTTAGAGATCTGATACAAGTTGAGAGCAGAATTTTGAATGGCCTCATGTTCATGGAGGTTAGAATGTGACAGGCTGGCCAGGATTGTGTTTGTTAACTTTCTAAGAGCAAGAGTAATTTAGCTTTCTCTTTCTACCTCCCGTGTACTTAAAGAAAAATTCTGCACCTCATTTTGTGGGTCAGTCACGAATCGGCAGTTGACCCTGAGGTGAGACAGTCAATAGATGATAAAAATATCACAGTGGAAGCACAGTTTCTAATCAGTACAATGTGAAATCTTTGCAAGAAAATCCAGCGTATAGTTTATGGAGTTATTAACTGATAGACCAGCTAATGTCCAATGTTTTGATTCAAATTCAATAAAATCACATACCTCTTCTGGGTTCAAGTAGGTGCAGCCCCAGTTTCTTTCTGTTTGCCAAGAGTAAAGTTCAAAAATCTGATCAAACAATGTAGAAGTGAATAGAAGCAATCAAACAGTCTGGTTTCCACAAACTGTGTGCCACAGTAGCATTATCTTACACAACCATTGACAGGGTTTGACTGCTAGTGAAAAGCCATGAGCAGGATGGTGAAAGGGATCGAGACTGAAGCACCTGGACCACATAGCCATCAGATGGAGGTTTTGTCTCTGAGTGGGTGGTTGGATGAATGGGGCCAGGGGTGAGCTTTATTTCTCTCGTTCACAAGATGTGGGTGTCACGGGATCAGCAGGGCATCTGTTGCCCATCCTGAAATACCCACAGGGCGGAACGGTGGCTCAGTGGTTAGCACTGCAGCCTCACAGTGCCAGGGACCCGGGTTCGATTCCTGCCTCGGGTGACTGCCTGTGTGGAGTTTGCACATTCTCCCTCTGTCTGCGTGGGTTTCCTCCGGGTGCTCCAGTTTCCTCCCACAGTCCAAAGATGTGCAGGTTAGGTGGATTGGCCATGCTAAATTGCCCGTAGTGTTCAGGGATGGGTCTGGGTGGGATGCTTCAAGAGGCGGTGTGGACTTGTTGGGCCGAAGGACCTGTTTCCACACTGTAGGGAATCTAATCTAACTGAGAATTGCTTTGGGTCTGGAGTCACATGTAAGTCAGACTGGGTAAGAAGGACAGATTTCCTTCCCTAAAGGGCACGAGTGAACCAGACGGGTTTTTCAACAACCAGCAACAGTTTTGTGGTTATCATTATGACTCTTAATTCCATATTTTTTATTGAATTCAAATTCCACCATCTGCCATGGCGAGATTTGAACTGGGGGCCCCAGAGCATTACCTGGGTCTCTGACTTGACAGCCTAGTGATAATACCACTGGGCCGTCACTGTTAAAAGATGGCAGAGAGTCAGATGGGCTGAAGGTGACAGAGGATGCAAAGTAAGATCGATCCAGGATAATATTGTTTGGAGGGAAGAAAGACATAGCCGATGAGCTGAGAGCAGCTGGAAACTTGGGATAATACCGCCAGTGGGAATAGACGCCTTCAGAGAAGGGAATGGGAATGTGGCCTGGAGTTCATCACAGGGTCATTTCACTCTGAGGCCACAAAACCTGTGGTTCAGCATTAGGGAGTTGCTAGAAAGAGGGATGGATTTGTTGGCTTGGGATCAAAGACACGTCTGATTCTGGTCATTTAAAAGTCTCTCTTTTTATTTTTGGAGAATGTTCCTGTTTGTCCCGTTGCAGGTGGCCATCAGGCAGGCAATGAAGGAGGTGACTGAGGTGGAAGTGAATGTCATTCTGTGTACATGTGAAGATTTACACTCTGTTTTTGGATGATGCCAGCAACATGGAGAGAAACAGGAGGGTCTGAGGAAAGCACACCGTGGGGGAGGTATCAGTACTGGAGCAGATTCTCATTTTGAGGTAAGACTGGAATCAGTTGAGAGCTGTCTTGTTCAGAAGGAGAAAGGATTCAGGAATTTTCCACTGGAGAATACTATCTAACACAATCACAAAACAGTTCCAGCACATAAACAGCCACTGGGTCCATTGTATCTGTACTGGCTCTCTGAAAGAGACATTCACCTTGTGATGTTCCTTCTCCATCAGACCATATGTCAGAGGAGCAGAAATTAGGCCATTCAACCCATCGAGTTCGCTCTGCCACTCAATCATGGCTGAAAAGTTCCTCAACCCCATTCTCCCACTTTCTCCCTGTAACCCCAGATCCCTTTGACAATCAAGACCCTATCTATCTCAGCCTTAATTATACTCAATACGCTGGTCTCCACAGCTTTCTGTGGCAGTGAATTCCATAGATTCACTGCTCTCTGGCTTAAAAATGTTCCCCTCGTCTCCATTCTAAAGGGTCTTCCCTTTACTCTAAGGATATAACCTCGGGTCTTGGTCTAAACCTTCTAATGGAAACATCTTCCCAACAGCCACACTGGCTGGGCCTCTCAGTATTCTGTAGGTTTCAGCTAGATCGCCAAAACCCTGCATGTTCTTCCTTTCTTGGGAAAAATAATCCAAGTTCCTCTTCAAAGCCTTGACTGGAGTGTTGCGACGCTCACTCAGGCAGTGTATTCCGGATATCAACAGGCTCTGGGCGAAAATGTTTCTTTGGTTCTTGCCATTTTTGCCAATCAGCTTAACTCGATGGCCTGTCATTTTCAGTCTCTCTGCCAGGAATGGAGAACCACTTTGAACAGCCTCCTCTCTCACTCTGCTTCCATCAAATGCTCACAACCTCTTATCGAAGGGAGGTAGCTCCGGACTCTCCAGAGGATCCACATCGCTGAACATCCTTGTTCCTGCAAACCCACTCACCAGCCTTTCTTACACCTTACATATCCTCGCATTCTCTGTAAAATGCGTTCCCAGAGCTGGATAGTATTGCAGATTGCTCCAAGGTGGGATCCACTTCGGCAGCAATAAAAACAGAAGGTGCTGGAAATAGTCCGTGGGTCTGGCAGGATCTGCAGAGAGGGACAAACAGCATTAAAGCCTTGAGACCAATGGGTTTGTGTGTGTGAAATCCTGTCTCTCAAACTTGATCGAGTTTTTTGAGGACATAAACAAAAAAGGTGGATGAGGACAAAGCGGTAGATATTGTTTACTTGGACTTTGGTAAAGCCTTTGACAAGATTCCACATGGTAGACTAATTCGTAAAGTTAGGTCACATGGGATTCAAGGTGAGCTTGCCAATTGGGATACGAAATTGGCTTAATGGTGGGAGACAGAGAGCGATGGAGGAGGGCTAATTTTCAGACTGGAGGCCTGTGACCAATGGTGTGCCACAAGGATCAGTGCTGAGCCCACTTTTGTTTGTCATGTATATAAATAATTAGGATATGGATGTAAGAGGCATGGTTCGTAAGTTTGCAGATGACACCAAAGTTGATGGTATAGTGGACCTTGAAGAAGATTATCTAATATTACAATGGGATCTTGCTCAATGGGTTGAGGAGTGGCAGATGGAGTTTAATTTGGACAAATGTGAGACATTGCATTTTAGTAATACAAACAATGGCATGTGAGGTAATGCTGTAGAACAGAGAGAGACCTAGGGGTTCAGGTATATAGAATAGACTCCCTACAGTGTGAAAACAGGCCCTTTGGTCCAACCCTAACAGCATGCCACTCAGACCCATCCACCTAATCGATACATCCCTGGACACTACGGGCAAATTAGTATGACCAATCCACCCTAGCCTGCACATCTTTGGACTGTGGGAGGAAACTGGAGCACCCGGAGGAAACCCACGCAGACACGGGGAGAATGTACAAACCCCTCACAAGACAGTCGCCCGAGGGTGGAATCAAACCTGGGTCCCTGGCGCTGTGAGGCTGCAGTGCTAACCACTGAGCCACCGTGCTGCCCCAAATATAGCTCTTCGAAATTTGCATCAGAGGTCGACAGGGTGGTTAAGAAGGGAAGGAGGGTTTGAGTGATAAGGATAAACTGAGATTTTTTTCACTGGTGCGTAGGATTGTGAGGGATGGCCTTACAGAGGTTTATAAAATCATGAGGGCCACAGATAAGATGAAAAGCAAAGCCTTTTCCCCTAGTGTATGGGGGTTCAGAACCAGAGTGCATAATTGTAAGGTGAGAGGAGAAAGATTTACAAGTGTCCTGAGGGGTAGCGTTTTTCACACAGAGAATGGTACGCGTATGGAATGAGCTGCCAGAGGAAGTGGCAGGTACAGCTGCAGTTACAACATTTAAAAGACATTTGGACAGGTACATGGATAGGAAAGGTTTCGAGAGATACGGGCCAAATGCAGGCAGCTGGGACTAGCTTAGTTTGGGAAACATGGTTGCCATGGATTAGTTGAACCGAAGGATCCGTTCCTGTGCTGTATCACTCAATAATTGCAGGATCTTCAACAGTGAGAACCTGTTGGGGTTTAAGTGCTGAAGGACAGACAGTTGCAACCCAATCATAACCAAGCTCTATCCTAGTGAGAAATTTAGCACTTTGAGGAGGGAAGGGAAGGGACAAACTTCAAATTGTAGTAAATTTGGAAGAGTTCTGAAGAAGTGTCACGGAATCCAGAATGTTAATTCTGACCTTTTTTCCTTCGATGCTGCCAGACTTGAGTATTTCCAGCAATTTCTGTTTTTGTTTGAATTTATAGTAGATCTTCACAGATTTCCAGACACCCCCAGATAATAAAATGTGAGGCTGGATGAACACAGCAGGCCAAGCAGCATCTTGTGCTCCTGAGATGCTGCTTGGCCTGCTGTGTTCATCCAGCCTCACATTTTATTATCTTGGAATTCTCCAGCATCTGCAGTTCCCATTATCTCCAGACACCCCCAAGTGGGCCGTGGGCATGTTTCTGACAGGCTGCCAGACTCGGCACGCTGTTCTCCAGGCGAGGAATTAGATGCATAGATATTTCTTAGAAATACTGATATCCGCACTTGCAATTTTGCAAAGTTAACTAGAAAGCTCTGACCAGAAGCCACTGGGGGGCAGCGATGAAGTATTCATGAGGAATCTGTAAACAGTTAAGATGGTAAAGTTTCCCCAGTAACTTCATAACGAGGTGGGGACTCAAAATCCCACAGGGATGTGAAAACCGTATTGGTGTTGCCAGCTTTGGAGCTCACCTAAACAGCACAACGCAGTGACCTCACCACTGAACATTAAGCCATTGTTTGCAGGAATGTCATGGACCTCATCTCCTCTGGAGATCTCCCCACTCCTGCTCTCCATCTCAGGCTCTCCCGATTCCAAACAGCTGCCTGTTACCTCCTTCCCAAATCCTACTGACTCGACTTTGTTTTCTCACTTTGTCCGGTCTCTTCCCCAACCTATAGGAAAGTGGACGTGAGGAGTGTTGGATCCTATAGAATGGTGGAGCAGGCTCGAGGGGCAGAATGGCCTACTTTTATTCCTGCTTTTTAATGGTCTTACATTTTTTCATTCTTCAGCTGCCTGACATTGCCAGAGTTCTAACCCTGACTGTCTCCTGTTCATCACGGATGTCTGATCCATCTACACTTGCATTCACCATTAGGACACTCTGACATTACGGTCCATTGAGCCGCATCCAAACAGTCATCATCTACCCACTCAGCCAAACAAGTTTTCTCATTAAATTATTTTTCTGTCAACTTGTTTCTCTTTGAGATCTAGGGAAGAGTCATACTGAACTCAACACATTAACACGCTGCTTTCTCTCCACGGAGCCTGCCAGCCTGCTGGGTTTCTTCAACAAACTCTGATTTTGTATATTCGCCCAGTGCTTTGATATATTATCTCCCAGCCGACATCATCAAAGCAGCCACTCAGCTTACAGTCAATAAAAATGTGGAGCTGGAGGAACACAGTGGATCAGACAGCACCAGAGGAGCAGGAAAGTTTCCCTTTCTGCTCAAGATCCTTCATCAGGACTGGGGGGAGGAGAATAGTAGCTGGTAAATAAACAGGGGGCAGGGGGTGGTGGGGCTGGGGGGGTAGGTAAGTGGGATGGTGATAGTTGGATGCAGGTTGGGGTTTGTACGGATTGGTCAATGGGAAGGGTGGGGTGGATAGGTGAGAAGGAAGGTGGATAGGCGGTATCAGGTCAAGGAGGCAGGCTGAGAGAGAAGGTTGGATATGGGATGAGGCCAGGGGTGGTGGGAAGATTTTGAAGCTGGTGAGTTCAATGTTGAGGCCATTGGGTTGTAAGCTCCTGAGGCAGAATACGAGGTGTAGTTCCTCCACTTTACGTTTGACCTCATTGCAACAGTGGAGGAGGCCCAGGACAGACATGTCACCCAGGGAGTGGAAGGGGGAGTTGAAATGGCTGGCAACCAGAAGGCTGTGTTGACTTGAGCATACAGAGCACAGATGCTCTGCAAATCAGTCACTGAGTCTGCACTTGGTCTCGCTGTTATGGAGAAGACCACATCAGGAGCAATGGATGCAATGGAACAGGGGAGATGACCTGCAGGTGAATCTCTGCCGATTTGGAATGATTGTTGGGGGCCTTGGGCAGAGGTGAGAGAGGCGATCTAGGGGTAGGTGTTGGGGCAGGTGTAGCACTTTCTGCGGTTGCAGGGAAAGGTGCTGGGTGTGGTGGAAGGGTTGGTGGGGAGTGTGGAGAGGATGAGGGAGTCGTGGATTGAGCAGTCCCTGTGGAAAGCAGATGGGGAAAAGGAAGGAAATATCCTTTTGCAGGTGGAGTCTGAATGCAGGTGACTTAAACCTGCTTCCCTGATTGATTTGAATGAGAATGCATTGTAGACATAAGATGGCAGCATTCCCCAATAATTACCTGAAAACTGCCTGTGAGCATTTTAAAATAAGAGGTAACAAGGTGTAGAGCTGGATGAACACAGCAGGCCAAGCAGCATCAGAGGAGCAGGAAAGCTGATGTTTCGGGTCGAGACCCTTCTTCAGAAATGTGGGAGGAGAAGGGGATTCTGAAATGAATAGGGAGAGAGGTGGAGGTGGATAGAAGATGAATAGAGGAGAGGGTAGATGGAGAGTAGACAGACAGGTCAAAGAGGCGGGGATGGAGCCAGTAAAGGTGAGTATAGGTGGAGAGTTGGGGAGGGGAGAGGTCAGTCCAGGGAAGATGGACAGGTCAAGAGGGTGGGGATGAGCTGGGCTGGTTTTGGGATGCGGTAGGGGGAGGAGAGATTTTGAAGCTTGTGAAGTCCACACTGATATCAGGTATCAATTCTTTTCAATGTGGACTTCACAAGCTTCAAATTCTCCCTTCCCCTGCCGTATCCCAAAACCAGCTCAGCTTGTCCCCGCCTGCCTAACCTGTTCTTCCTCTCACCTATCCCCTCCTCCCACCTCAAGCCCATCCTACCCCATCTCCTACCTACTAACCTCATCCCGTCCCCTTGACCTGCCTGTCCTCCCTGAACCGACCTAACCCCTCCCTACCTTCCCACCTACACTCACCTTAACTGGCTCCATCCCCGCCTCTTTGACCTGTCTGTCTCCTCTCCACCTATCTTCTCCTCTATCCATCTTCTATCCACCTCCCAATCTCCCTATTTATTTCAGAATCCCCTTCCTCTCCCCCATTTCTGAAGAAGGGTCTAGACCTGAAACGTCAGCTTTCCTGCTCCTCTGATGCTGCTCGGCCTGCTGTGTTCATCCAGCTCCACACCTTGTTATCTCGGATTCTCCAGCATGTCCTATTACCTTGGAATGTAGGCAGTTAGCTGTTTGCCTTTAGTTATTTGTATTAAGCAAAATTAACAATAGGATGCATTTCCCAGAGCCATGCAGCATGTTCCAGAGGTCACTGAACTAGAGTTTTGTGAATTTGCCACAAAATGTCCTTATTTCATACTCTGGCCCTCCTGTTATAAAGGCATAAATTCCATCTGATGATTCTATTCTTCAGTGAAAGTGTGTTTTTGTGTGTATTATTATGTTGTAAACACAATGTGAATGTCAGCCACAGCCCTACCATAGCATTATATTATAATCTGGATGAACACCAGAGTCTGGGCTGGAGGAGGTCTAAACTAAACTGAATAAAGTCTTTGGAAGGTACCGTCAGAGTGGACCAGCAACGGGTTTGAGTCTTCCTGAGTGTCTCTCACCTGCTGAGTGAGGAAAACAGCTCGCCAACATGCTGGGAGCTCCTGGAAATATTTGTTCTGGCTGTAAATGGTGGTGGGCTTCCACCTTCCTCAGGTTCTGCTGACAAGCTGGGAGATGTTGAGGTTTTTTTGGAAAATGTGTCGGGGGGACCACAAGACTAAGAACTACATCTTAATTCTCGAGTAGGGAAAAGATTTGCGATTCTATGCATTGTGCTAAAGCGCTCCTAAAGGTAATAGCCCTGCCCTAAAGGCAGTAGAACCGAGCTATCCCATTCCCAGCACACAGACTGTTTACTTCCAACACACTGGTCACTCAGCCAGAAACTCTTTGAATAGGGCGAGGCCATTCAGCCCATTAAGCCCTTTCTTCCATTGAATTAGATGATGATTGTGATTGTTCTCTCACTTAGTTCTACTAACCTGCATTGGATCCTAATTCCTTGCAACCTTGAGCTAACAAAAATCTAATAACCTTGATTTCAAACATTGTAGGTGAACTCCCCCGCCAGCCTCAACAGTATTCCTTTTATGGGAAGAGAGAGGGTTTCAGATTTAAACACCTGTGTGACCAAATGTTTCCTGACATCATCATTGGAGGCCTTGACTCAAATGCTTTTAATTTGGCCCATTCACAGGATGAGGGCATCACGGCCAGGCCAACATTTATTGCCCATCCCTAATTGCCCAGAGGGCAGTTTAAGCGTCAACCCCATTGCTGTGGGTCTGGAGTCACATGTAGGGCAAACTGGATGACGATACCAGTTTCCTTCCCTAAAGGGCATTAGTGAACGAGATGGTTTACTGACCATCAGCAATGGATTCATGGTCATCATTCGAATCTTAATTCCAGATATATTTTGTTGAATTCAGTTTCAAATGGAGAGATTTGAACCTGAATCCTCAGAACTTTCCTGGGTCTCTGATTTAATAGTCTAGTATTAAAGCCACTAGGCCATCACCTCTGAACAGCCCCTCCCAGTTACTCCCTTGTTCTCGATTCCCCCCTTCCATCAAAGCAAATAGTTACTCCAATCTACACAGATGAACTTGCTCCTGTGCACTGCTCTTAGAAATGCTTAAATGTCCTGAATGAGACATCTCTATTCTGCCTTGTCCTTTGTTTTCATATGATAATTGCTTTTAAAAATTTGCTCTAGGGAGTATTGTGGAAGAGGTAATGTTTGACTGATATTTCGTTGATCCTTATCTGTTAGCTTCATTCACACACGCGGCCAATTCTCCAAGCAGCGCTATCCAGAGCAATGAGCAATTCCCACACTCGCATCTCCATTATTCCACTCCCTTGTCTGACTACTGCTTCAGGGAGATTCCACTAATTCTCAGTTCCCACGCTCACAGAGATCTCAGTAAAACAGGAATGGTTCGGAAGTACAAACACGCAAACCATTAAAAGGAGCGACAGAGGTTCACATAGGCCCTAACAAACCAAAACACTGACTACATAGGAACAGGAGTAGGCCTTTCAGCCCTTCAAGCCTGCTCCACCATCTAATGAGATCATGGCTGATCTGCAGCCTAACTGCATATCCCTTTGCCTAACAAAAATTTATCTATCTCCGATTTAAAACTAATCAAGTATAAATTGCTCTTTATGGAAGAGAGTTCCAAATCTCTCATACCCTTTGTGTGTAGAAATGCTTCCTAACATCTGCCCTGAACGGTCTGGCCCTCATTCTCAGACTGTACCCCCAGTTGTAGAATCCCCACCCAGTGAGAATATTTTATCTTTACCTATCCTGTCTTTTCTGTTAATACCTGGACTGATCAGTTCATTCCTTAACCTATCAGATTCTAGAAAAAACAGGACTAATTGTATAATTTCTCCTCATCATTTAACGCCTGACGTCTGTTCTTGTAAACCTATTTCTTTTTTTTGCTTCCTCCGAGGTCAGGCTATCCTTAAATCACAAAACCAGACACTTTTCATCGACAGCTACAAGCTATCTGAAAGAGAAACAGAAAAAGGATGGAGATTCTCAGTAGGTTTGTGGCGAGAGAAACCAAGCCGATCTTTGAGATGGATGATGGGTCTAGGCCCGAAACGTCAGCTTTTGTGCTCCTGAGATGCTGCTTGGCCTGCTGTGTTCATCCAGCTCCACACTTTGTTATCTTTGAGGTGGATGACCATTTATCAGAGCCGGGAAAAGTCTAAAATGGAGGAGGTTTTGAGCCGGGGGATGGTGGTGATTGAGACAAGGACAAAAGATTTTTTAACCTTTTACACATGTTTATGTTGCCAGATTATGACACCTACTTCTGGCAAACCTTTGTTTTTTTGTTTTCTTGCCCCATCATCAGTGTCTTTGGCCCTGGAGGACAAATTCAGTCACTCCATCTCTCCGGTCTTTTGCCTTTCCCAGACTGTCCAAAAGCCCAGTCCCTCGGGGCACACCCTCAACTGTTTGGTGTGGGCAATATAGCATCAGAGTTAGCAGGCTGATCAATAATCTCAGGGGCCTGCTAATTATTTTTAAAGAAAGATTTTCACTTTACTTAGGTACATGTGACGACAATAAATCAAATCAAATCAAATCAGAATGTTGGAATGGCCTGTCAGTTTTAGTCCCTATTTGCAAAGGTGACAACAACATAAGAACTAGAAAAAAGAGCAGGCCCAGCGAGCCTGCTCCACTAACTGACATGGTCCTGGCTGATCACATCTTGGCATTAACTCCACTTTCATGCCAGCTCTTCACAACCCTTCAACCTGTTACTAGTTAAAAATCTGCCCAGTTTCTCCCATATACTCAATATCCCATCAGCCACCATCCTCTGGCATAGTGGATGACCCTTTGATAGTTGCCTAGTGATTCCGTGGCAGGTTAAATTTTTGAGTTTAAAGAAATATTCTGGTCACATGGCAAAGTTAGAATTCAGCATTAGTTTAGATTCAATTCCCTACAATGTGGAAACACGCCCTTCGGCCCAACAAGTCCACACTGCCCCTCGGAGCATCCCACTCAGACCCATCTCCCTGTGACCTACACACCCCGAACACAATTTAGAATGGCCGATCTACCTAGCCTGCACATCTTTGGACTGCGGGAGGAAACCAGAGCACCCGGAGGAAACCCACGCAGACACGGGGAGAATGTGCAAACTCCACGCAGACAGTTGCCTGAGGCTGGAATTGAACCCGGGTCCCTGGCACTGTGAGGCAGCAGTGCTAAGCACAGAGCCACTGTGCCGCCCCATACCACAAATCCAAACTTGTATTTTATAAAGTCGGCATTGCTGTCTAGGGAATTGCTGGCTGTAGCAGAAAGCAGTTGAGCATCAACTACAACACTCTGGGTCTGGAGTCACGTGTACACTAGGCCAGGTAAGAATGGTGGTTTCCTTCCCCGTAGGACATCAGAGAATTGGATTGGAATTTTCATCCGACAATCAACACATGCTCATCATTACGCGCAATTCCAGAATGTTATCAAAGACAAATTCCACCATCTGTAATAGTGGGGTTCCAAGCCATATCCCAGAACACGATCTGGGTCTCTGGATTAATAGTCTGGTGATAAAAATTACTAAACCACTATCTCCCCTCTTTCAGAAATCACTGGGAAGTGTGGCACGATTTGAACACTTTCCCTGTCCCCATCATTGTCTCAAACCTAAATACGTTTAATTTCTTTCCTGTTACAATTTCTGATTGCCACCCCCTTCCAGCCATTCAGGGCTGTGGGACTGAATCCAGAATCTGATTCACAGCAATCAATTACGCTCAGAATCAACCGAGAGATCCCACACCCACAGACAAGGCAAATGATTTCAGAAAGAGTAAAGCTTTAAGGACCAAAAACAGAAATTGTTGATGAAACTCAACACGTCTGGCAGCACCTGTGGGAAAGAAAAACAGACTCAATGTTTCAAGTCTGGTGACTCTTCATCAGAATTTGCTCGAGTCACTGGACCCAAAATGCTCACTTTGTTTCTCTGACCACAGATGCTGCCCAACCTGCTGAGTTTTGCCAACCATTTCTGTTTTTGTTTCAGATTTCCACATCCACAGCTCCTTGTTTTGTATTAAAGCATTAAGGACATTCCCAGGCCATCCTATAGTGTCAGGACAAGTTCAACAGCTGTTCCAAGAAGGGGGCTGAAAGAATTTGGGAAATCTGTTGGTGTCTTGTAAGTCAGACTTAGTGTTGAATTAACACGGATTGGATGGGCTGAGTGGTCTGCTCTCCATTTGTAAGCTCTGTACGTTATTTAGATTTATCACAAAGACATTGGTTAAACTGTTCTATCTATTTTACATCCTACCATCCATTTTTTTGAAGTCAATGTAGGGGTAACGTTCACTGGGTTAGTAATCCAGAGGCTGATACTGCAGAAGCATGAGTTCAAATCTCACCACATCAATGCATGGAACCTAACACCCAATTAATAAACCTGGAGTTAGAGATAGTGATGGTGACCAACTGACACTGTTTATCACAGAAACCCATCTGGTTCACTCATGCTGCCACACCTCCCTAAGGTAACGCACCAGAAATCGAATTCCTGGAGACATCACAGAAGTTAAACATTTTAAGTACAAAAATTTCCTTAACTGACCAGAGTTTCAGACTCAGATTGAAACTTGGACGAGGTTTCTGTACTGAACAAGAGTCCCTATTTGTTGCATGAAATTAGACTTTGGCTACAGGTGAACAGTTATAAACTATTGGCATATAATACGAAATAAAATTCTAATCCCCTTATAAACTCTCCCTTACACACGGGCACACAAACAGACAGGGATAAATAGGTTATAGTCAGAGGGGAAAACTGGAAAGAAATTCAGTCGCATTTTTCCCAGGTTCTGTTAGAAAGATGAGCTTTGTGACTCTTCTGCCGGTCAGTATGTCGTCTTAGTAAGCTTTCTCTGTATGCTTCAACTGGTCGATGAGAGACACCAGGTGACCATTCCCTTAAAAAGGTCTCTGACATATCAGTACAAGTCAGCTTACAACAACTGTTGTAGGGAACAAACTGATTTTCTTCAGGCATACTGTCAGTTTTCAACTGCTGAGAACAGAGAGACTGCTCCCAGGCAGGGAACGAACTGAACACTTCTCTGTTAACTTGTTCCAAACTCTAAGCTGTCCAGTTACCCGAGAACCAGTCTCACAACCGTTGGCAAGCAAAAAAGACCTCTGCCGTTGAGAAGTGGTCATTAGTCCATTGACAAATCAACTTGGTGCTGAAAGCAAAAGTTGCATCTGCGCACCACCTTAGCTCCAAATTCTCTACAGCTTATACCCCAATTACTGCTTCTTCACACAGTTGTTTTTAGGATGCCTGAATGAATTCAGGTTACTTGCTTTCAAAGTAACAAATAACACTGGCTTTTAGAATAGTTCTCCCATTTCAGTCCACAGTTTTTAAAATTCTCTACAGCAAATTCTCTACAGCTTATACCCCAATTACTGCTTCTTCACACAGTTGTTTTTCCTAATCAACCTGTTTAGAGATGTTAACATACACCTCTGGAGCAGGCAGGATTTGAACCTGGGTCTTTCTGTTCGGGGTAAGCACACTGTTGCTGAAACACAACAGCCCTTTGAGTTATTGTTTATACAATGCCTGAATGAACTCAGGTTACTTGCTTTTGATGCATACAGCCACCCTTCAGAACACTTCTAAAACAGTTCCCTCTCAGCCTGGCTGGTCTACGCATAACTCCAGACCCACAGCAATGTGGTTGACTCTTAACTACCCTCTGAAATGGCTGAGCAAGATGCCTCATTCAAAGGCAATTGGGGATTCCCAATTTCAAAGCTCTCTCCCTGTTATGAGTTTCAGTTTTTTGTAATGGAAACTGTGTCAGCAGTTTGGTGCTGTCTCCCAGTTTGTTATATGTTCTTATCGAGATCAGAGTAATTGCCAGGGAGTATCCCTTTTCTCAAGGTCAGAGACAAGTATTCATCAGAATCCATAAAGAATATATTTCTTTTATCTATTCATTCTTGGGTTCTGAGTATTGTTGGTGAGCCTGGCATTTATTGCCCAACATTGGCAAGGTACTCGATGGAGCTTTTGTCTGTGTAGGGATGTGTAAAACAATTTATCAGCTGGATCATATATATTTGAGGATGCATCTGTTAAGGTGGGGAAGTCCCAGGTCTGGGACCTCTGGGTCTGAAAGGGCATTGATTTCACATTTGGCTGAGCTTCCTTCCTCATCTGTTACTGTCATTCAGTCTGTCGCACAGTCTCCCAGTAATCAGCAGACTGTTTGTAAATCCTGCTGCAGAGACCTGAGTGCGAGAATTAGGGTGATGGCCCAGTCCAGTCCCGGGGAGCGCTGCACTTGTGGGGGTACTGATTTTCAAGGGGAAACATTGCAACATGTCCCCTCAAACAGATGTAAATGAACCAGAGGCTCCATTGGTGTCTGGGCCAATTTCTATCCCTCATTCACTATCATTACAACATCTTACTCAGTCATTATCGCAGGTTTGTGGGATCTTGCCATGCAAGGATTGCCTGCTGTATTTACTACATGATGGCAGCCATTGAAGAATTGTTAAGTACCTTTTCAATCTGAGAAGCATTCAATTAGGAACACAATAGGTTTTGGAAATACTCTGCAGCTCTGAAAAAACGTCATACTGAACTTGAAATCTTAGCTCTGTTTCTGTCTCCATAGATGCTGCCAGACCTGCTGAGTTTCTCCAGAGTTCTCTGTATTCATTTCATAGTCACAGCAAGCAGAATTTGACAGAATTGTAGAATCCTACAGTGCAGACCAAAACCTGAATTTATTTCCATTTTAAAACAAATTTTTGCTGGTTTTTGTTTTGTTTACAGACCCCTGCTTTTTGATGGCAACATGATGTGTACCAGCTGTTCACATACTTCAGTGAGTGTGCTTCGTGTGGCAGTGGAGTTTCATGGACTGGAACCCAGATCAGGTTACAGATCCTTCTCCATCTCTCCGAACCAGCCATAATAAATGCCCACTGAGGTACCTCATGAGGGAGCCTTCCCTGTTTATCTGCAGTCAACGCAGGGGGCAGCTGATGCCCTCGTGGTATTATCACTGCACCGTTAAACCAGAGACCCAGACAATGTCTGGGGACGCAGGTTCGATTCTCTGCTATGGTGGGTTTGAATTCAATAAGTATCTGGAATTAAGAGTCTAATGATGACCTTGAATCCATTGTTGGGGAATACCCATCTGGCTCACTAATATCCTTTAGAGAAACAAACTACCAGCCTACATGTGACTCCAGACCCACAGCAATGTGGTTGACTTAACTGCCCTCTGGGCAATTAGGGACGGGGCAATATAATGCTGCCCTAGCCAGCAACACCCTCATCCCACAAATTAATATTAAAAAATGTACTATTTGTGTTTTTGTATGCCAGAATCTTACAACACAGAAGAGGACCTTAAGCCCTGCATTGACAAAAAACAACCTGCCCTAAATCTACACTGGTCCTACTTTACACATTAGGCCCCAAAGCCTTCAATGCTATGACGTTTCAGATGTTCAAGTGGGATTTACAACCAGCCTTTGTTGCTGATGTGTTAAACTTCCCAAACACACGCCCCCCCCCCCCCCCCCCCCCCCCACCCTGTCTGTTTGGATCGAAACAGAGCAGGGCAGTCTTTGGTCCAATGTTTATCCCTTACTCAACATCACAAGGGAGATGATGTTTTGGGTGATCATGTATAAAACTAGATAAGTGGCCAATGGTATGGTTTCCTGAGGGGATCAGTGGGGACCTTTCCACAAGTGGTTTTCCCCCTTACTTTGTTTCAATATTATTTCTCCAACATTTTAACGCCTCCCAATTAATGTGGTGGTTTGTGGTAACACCATAAGAAGTAGGAACAGGAGTAGGCCATTTGAAGCCTCAAGCCTACTGCACCGTTCAGTCGGGTCATGGCTGATCCAACATTCCTCATGTCCTTTCCCCATAACCCTTGCTTCCCAATTGATCAACAATTTCTCTATCTCAGCCTTCAATACACAAAGACTCTGCCCCACAGCTCTCTGTGGCAAGAAGTTCCAAAGACCCTGACAGAGGAAATTCCTTCTCACTTCAGTCTTAAATTGGTGCCCCTTTATTCTGAGACTATGCCCTGTGGCCCTAGCTCTCCCATGAGGGAAAAAAAACTTCCTCTCAGCATTTACCCTGCCAAGCCTCTTAAGAATCCAATATGTTTTAATGAGATCATCTCTCCTTCTTGTAAAGTCCAGTGCGTAGAGTCCCAATCTTTGCTCATAAGAGACTCTCTCCATACCAGGAATCATCCTAGTGATGATAGGGATGAGGTGTTTGTTCAGGGGGAACCAGGCTTTAGGAGGCATGCACAGGATTGATAAACCCTAGTGACCTTCTATGCTATGGTTTTATACGTTCGTAGTGCAGTTTGTCCAATCTCTCTGTGGATCCTGGTCCCGTTTCTGGTAAATTTCCTATGTATCCTCTCTCCAGGGATTTGCTAATGCCTGGCCCCAAAATTGGATACAACCCCTATTGAGGTCTAACCCAGTGTTTTATAAAGATTTAGCATAACATCCTCATGGTTGTGTCTGTTTATTTACACATGGATCCAGTACACTTATTTAACTGCAATAATTAAAAAATAATTAAGATCGATCTTTGCAACTGGATCAAAGAAAAAGAATTAAATGATTAATCTTCAGATCAAACACGTGAATGTTTATTTTATGTGGTGCATAAATTCCTCACCTCAAGCTTGGCTTCACAAATCCCCTTAGCCAATGATTCATCTGGAATTTATGGCCCGTATAAATGTGGTTCCCTATCTTCTACACAAATGAGTCAATCAACTGACCCTGGTTTTCTCTACCCCAGCACATTCCCAGTGAATAGCAATTACGTCAGATTGTGCATGTTGTCTTTGTTGTCATGGGATACTGGCTAAATTGTTATTGCTCATTTCAAAGATGATGGCGAGAGCGAGTCTTATCATTTGGGAGTGAAATAAATAGTAAAAGAAACTGACTTTGTTCTCTCAATTGCTAAAACATGACAGTCACAGACAAACCCCATTGAATTTCAAAGCATTCATCAGTAACGTGATCAAAATAAAGGTGAATTGATCTATTTTAGTCCAAAGATGTGCAGGTTTTGGTGGATTGGCCATGCTAAATTACCCATAATATCCAGGGATGTGTAAATTAGGTGGGTTAGCCATGGGAAATGCAGAGTTATGGTGATATGGGTGGGGGGAGCTGGGTCTGGGTGAGATGTTCTTCGGAGGGTTGGTGTAGACTTGATGGACCAAACGGCCTGCTTCCACACTGTAGAAATTCCATGATTCTAAGATATACATCAATGGCTGATATAGAGCTGTTTAACTATACATCTTTACACATACACCCAGAGGATTTTGGATTGATCAGCGGCTGTCAATGATGGATGTGCCTTCAAATCAAACAAAAATAGCATCATTGGGCTGCATTTCACCAGAACGTGGCCAGTACAAGGCTTCAGTCTCATTGAGGATTTCTCACTGTGAGCTTTAGTGAGCTTTCACAAACTGTCCTCCAAAACTCACTTCTGTGCCAGGCACCTGTGGTATCCCCACTCGTCCTCTCTCTCTCCCTCCTCATGCTACTACCAGGGCCATCTGGGGTTCCTCACAGGATGCCCTAGTTAAAACACACTTGCTGTCCACCATGTCAGCCTGGAGCTGCCCTGCACGGTTCCTTCCTGGAAATGGCAAAGGACTGAGGCAAATTGACAGATTGATTGAAAGAGAGGAACCTGAAGGATAGACGGGTGCAGAGAAGGAAAGTTGTCTTCCCTCAGGACCAGCTGAGGAGACCATGGCACTGAACCATGCCACCCTGGGTCAGCAGTGACCTTCTCTGCTCTGCCAGGGTAAGTGCAACCACCTTCTCTCTGCTCCCTCACACATTCTCTGTTACTGCATCTACCTCCTGCCAAGACTCATCCTCTGCCAGTCTCACTGTTGCCTTCCATCTTCCTGACTGGCTCTCATACTCCTCAATACCTCACACCACTAACCCCACTTGTTGCCTGCGCTGCCCACTCACTTTGGGTACTGCATCACCTTCTCCACCAGCTTCACCAGGCTCTAACAGCTGTGCCCCCCTCCCCCAATCCCATTTGTCATTGAGCTCACTTTAGGTGTCTAGTGCTCACAAGGAGACAGGGAAATGCCAGCAGCCATCCAATCTGAGGAGGAACCTCGCTCACAGCTCCCCCAAGATCTCCTCTCAGGACCCTCAATGTGGGTCCACCCTGTACTGTCTAATTGTCTAGGTCAATGTGGCTCTACCCTGCACTGTCCAACTGTCTGGGTCAATGTGGGTCCACCCTGTGCTGTCTGTCTGGGTCAATGTGGGTCTACCTTGCACTGTCTGTCTGGGTCAATGTGGCACTACCCTACACTGTCTAATTGTCTAGGTCAATGTGGCTCTACCCTGCACTGTCCAACTGTCTGGGTCAATGTGGGTCCACCCTGTGCTGTCTGTCTGGGTCAATGTGGGTCTACCCTGCACTGTCTGTCTGGGTCAATGTGGCACTACCCTGCACTGTCTAATTGTCTAGGTCAATGTGGCTCTACCCTGCACTGTCCAACTGTCAGGGTCAATGTGGGTCCACCCTGTGCTGTCTGTCTGGGTCAATGTGGGTCTACCCTGCACTGTCTGTCTGGGTCAATGTGGCTCTACCCTGCACTGTCTGGGTCAATGTGGGTCCACCCTGCACTGTCCAACTGTCTGGGTCAATGTGGCTCTACCCTGCACTGTCTGTCTGGGTCAATGTGGGTCCACCCTGCACTGTCCAACTGTCTGGGTCAATGTGGCTCTACCCTGCACTGTCTGCCTGGGTCAATGTGGCTCTAACCTGCATTGTCCAACTGTCTGGGTCAATGTGGGTCCACCCTGCACTGTCTGTCTGGGTCAATGTGGCTCTACCCTGCACTGTCTGCCTGGGTCAATGTGGCTCTACCCTGCACTGTCCAACTGTCTGGGTCAATGTGGCTCTACCCTGCACTGTCTGTCTGGGTCAATGTGGGTCCACCCTGCACTGTCCAACTGTCTGGGTCAATGTGGCTCTACCCTGCACTGTCTGCCTGGGTCAATGTGGCTCTAACCTGCATTGTCCAACTGTCTGGGTCAATGTGGGTCCACCCTGCACTGTCTGTCTGGGTCAATGTGGCTCTACCCTGCACTGTCTGCCTGGGTCAATGTGGCTCTACCCTGCACTGTCCAACTGTCTGGGTCAATGTGGGTCCACCCTGCACTGTCTGCCTGGGTCAACGTGGGTCCACCCTGCACTGTCCAACTGTCTGGGTCAATGTGGGTCCACCCTGCACTGTCCAACTGTCTGGGTCAATGGCATTAACCTACGACAGGGCTCACCTTACATCAAGGTCACGGCCCTCCCTCACATACCCCCTGTACAAGCCAAACTGGACCCACACTGCTGACCATGGCCCACTCCCCAGACCATTATGATATGAGCCCTGACACTTGACCATCCCAAGTGGCTGACCGATCGTGTATAAGCCCAGGCTTGACAGTGGACATTATCCTTGACCTACCATGGCAGCAGCTTCTGAGCAAAAGCTCTCTCCCTCAACCTGACTATCTTTATTTATCCACTGGACCCTAAGCCAACCAGATTTGCCTTTCATTCTAACAAGAACATGATGTCTCTGAACTCTCATTTTGAAAGCCTCCCACTTGTCAGTCATCCCTTTATCTGTGAGGAGTCTAATCCAATCAAGTTTTAATAGTTCTTGTCTCATGCCATTAAAATTTGCCTTACTCCAAAAAGGAGTTTTAGCATTTATGGAAGATTTATCCTTTCCATAACTGTTTTAAAACCATTTGAATTATGATCACTAGTCCCAAAGTGCTCCCCTTCTAACACTGTGGTCACTTGTCCTGCCTTATTTTCCAAGAGCAGGTCAAATTTGCTCCTTCTCCAGTAGGAATATTTACATATTGATGATGAAAATGTTCTTCAACACATTTAACAAATTCCTCCCCATCCAAATCTTTTAACACTCTGTCAGTCCCAATCAATCTATGGAAAATTAAAATCCCCTCCTATTACAACCCTAGTATTCTCACATATATCTGTGATCTCTTGACATTTTTTTCTCCTCAACTTCCCTTTGCCTATTGGGGGACCTAGGGCATAATCCAATCAAGGTGATCTTTCTAATTTCAACCCACATATTTTCACTAAACGATCCCTCAGAAACAGCTTCTCTAATTACTGTAGTAATGTTTTCCATAATCAAAAACACCACTCCCCCTCCTCTCTTGCCTCCCTTTCTATCCTTCTTACAGCATTGAAAACCTGGAACATTGAGCCACCAGTCCTATCCATCCCTCAGCCAAGTTACAGCAATAGCTAAGATATCCCAGTCCGATGTTCCCATAAATGCATTGAATTCATCAGCCTTACCTGTAAGATCCTCGCACTGAAATTCATGCACTTTAATTCTTCAGAGTTACTTCCTTTTCTGAGTTGCTCTTTGATTCAGAGCCATCCTTGTCTTCTTTTCTATTTTTATGATCACTAGTCCCAAAGTGCTCCCCTTCTAACACTCCAGTAACTTGTCCTGCCTTATGTCCCAAGAGCAGGTAAAGTTTGTTTCTTCTCTAGTAGGAACATTTTCATTTTGATAATGAAAATTTTCTTGAGCACATTTAACAAATTCTTCACCATCCAAATCGTTAACACTATGGCAGTCCCAGACAATGTTACTTAGGAAGCCTCCACCCCATGCTGTCTCTAAAAGTTTATAGGGCCCTGAATTTGAACTAACGAATCTTCCCACCAGAATATTGGTCCCTTTCCAGTTCAGGTGAAATCCATCCATTTTGAACTGGTCTTTTCTGTCCCAGAAGTGATCAATGATCCAAGAAACTGAATCCCTGCACATTGCACCTTCCTTCCAGCTACTGATTTACCTCCACTATCCTTTTATTCCTTCCCTCATCAGAACTTGGCACTGGAAGCTTCTACCTAACCTCTGATATTCATTGTGCAAGGCCATAGCCCTTTTCCCTAGCCATATCATTCTAACCAATGTGTACAACAGCTATCAGCCTCCCACTCTCCCCTTTGAGAATATAGAGACATAGAGATGCACAGCATGGAAACACACCTTTCAGTCCAACATATCTGTGCCAACCACATATCCTAAATTAATCTAGTCCCATTTGCCAGTGTTTGGCTCGTATCCCTCTAAACCCTTCCTATTCATGTACCCATCCAGGTGCCTTTCAAATGCTGTAATTGTATCAGCCTCCTCCACTTCCTCTGGCAGCTCACTCCATACACGCACCACCCTCTGTGTGAAAGACTTGCCCCTGAGGTCCCTTTTAAATCTATCCCCTCTCACCTTAAACCTATGCCCCTCTTGCTTTGGGCTCCCCTATCCTGGGGAAAAGACTCTAGCTGTTCACCCTATCTATGGCCCTCATGATTTTATAAACCTCTGTAAGGTCACCCGCGCCACCCCCCCCCTCAGCCTCTGATGCTCCAGGGAAAATAGCCCCAGTCTATTCAGCCTCTTCCTGTAGTGCAAACCCTCCAACCCCAGTAACATCCTTGTAAATCATTTCCGAACCCTTTCATGTTTCACAACATCCTTCTTATAGCAGCGAGACCAGAATTACACACAATATTCCAACAGTGCCCTAACCAATATAATAAAATGTGAGGCTGGATGAACACAGCAGGCCAAGCAGCATCTCAGGAGCACAAAAGCTGACGTTTCGGGCCTAGACCCTTCATCAGAGAGGGGGATGGGGGGAGGGAACTGGAATAAATAGGGAGAGAGGGGGAGGCGGACCGAAGATGGAGAGCAAAGAAGATAGGTGGAGAGGGTGTAGGTGGGGAGGTAGGGAGGGGATAGGTCAGTCCAGGGAAGACGGACAGGTCAAGGAGGTGGGATGAGGTTAGTAGGTAGCTGGGGGTGCGGCTGGGGGTGGGAGGAAGGGATGGGTGAGAGGAAGAACCGGTTAGGGAGGCAGAGACAGGTTGGACTGGTTTTGGGATGCAGTGGGTGGGGGGGAAGAGCTGGGCTGGTTGTGTGGTGCAGTGGGGGGAGGGGATGAACTGGGCTGGTTTAGGGATGCAGTGGGGGAAGGGGAGATTTTGAAACTGGTAAAGTCCACATTGATACCATATGGCTGCAGGGTTCCCAGGCGGAATATGAGTTGCTGTTCCTGCAACCTTCGGGTGGCATCATTGTGGCAGTGCAGGAGGCCCATGATGGACATGTCATCAAGAGAATGGGAGGGGGAGTGGAAATGGTTTGCGACTGGGAGGTGCAGTTGTTTGTTGCGAACTGAGCGGAGGTGTTCTGCAAAGCGGTCCCCAAGCCTCCGCTTGGTTTCCCCAATGTAGAGAAAGCCGCACCGGGTACAGTGGATGCAGTATACCACATTGGCAGATGTGCAGGTGAACCTCTGCTTAATGTGGAATGTCATCTTGGGGCCTGGGATGGGGGTGAGGGAGGAGGTGTGGGGACAAGTGTAGCTTCACCAACACCTTCCACCCCAACCTTCAGTTCACCTGGGCCATCTCCAGCACATCCCTCACCTTCCTGGACCTCTCAGTCTCCATCTCAGGCAACCAGCTTGTAACTGATGTCCATTTCAAGCCCACCGACTCCCACAGCTACCTAGAATACACCTCCTCCCACCCACCCTCCTGCAAAAACTCCATCCCCTATTCCCAATTCCTCCGCCTCCGCCGCATCTGCTCCCACGATAAGACATTCCACTCCCGCACATCCCAGATGTCCAAGTTCTTTAAGGACCGCAACTTCCCCCCCACGGTGATTGAGAACGCCCTTGACCGCGTCTCCCGCATTTCCCGCGACACATCCCTCACACCCCGCCCCCGCCACAACCGCCCCAAGAGGATCCCCCTCGTTCTCACACACCACCCTACCAACCTCCGGATACAACGCATTATCCTCCGACACTTCCGCCATTTACAATCCGACCCCACCACCCAAGACATTTTTCCATCCCCACCCCTGTCTGCTTTCCGGAGAGACCACTCTCTCCGTGACTCCCTTGTTCGCTCCACACTGCCCTCCAACCCCACCACACCCGGCACCTTCCCCTGCAACCGCAGGAAATGCTACACTTGTCCCCACACCTCCTCCCTCACCCCCATCCCAGGCCCCAAGATGACATTCCACATTAAGCAGAGGTTCACCTGCACATCTGCCAATGTGGTATACTGCATCCACTGTACCCGGTGCGGCTTTCTCTACATTGGGGAAACCAAGCGGAGGCTTGGGGACCGCTTTGCAGAACACCTCCGCTCAGTTCGCAACAAACAACTGCACCTCCCAGTCGCAAACCATTTCCACTCCCCCTCCCATTCTCTTGATGACATGTCCATCATGGGCCTCCTGCACTGCCACAATGATGCCACCCGAAGGTTGCAGGAACAGCAACTCATATTCCGCCTGGGAACCCTGCAGCCATATGGTATCAATGTGGACTTTACCAGTTTCAAAATCTCCCCTTCCCCCACTGCATCCCTAAACCAGCCCAGTTCATCCCCTCCCCCCACTGCACCACACAACCAGCCCAGCTCTTCCCCCCCACCCACTGCATCCCAAAACCAGTCCAACCTGTCTCTGCCTCCCTAACCGGTTCTTCCTCTCACCCATCCCTTCCTCCCACCCCCAGCCGCACCCCCAGCTACCTACTAACCTCATCCCACCTCCTTGACCTGTCCGTCTTCCCTGGACTGACCTATCCCCTCCCTACCTCCCCACCTACACCCTCTCCACCTATCTTCTTTGCTCTCCATCTTCGGTCCGCCTCCCCCTCTCTCCCTATTTATTCCAGTTCCCTCCCCCCATCCCCCTCTCTGATGAAGGGTCTAGGCCCGAAACGTCAGCTTTTGTGCTCCTGAGATGCTGCTTGGCCTGCTGTGTTCATCCAGCCTCACATTTTATTATCTTGGATTCTCCAGCATCTGCAGTTCCCATTATCTCAGTGCCCTAACCAATGTCTTGTACAGCTGCAACATGGCCTCCCAGCTCCTGTATTCAATGCTCTGACCAATAAAGGCAAGCTTACCAAATGTGTTCTTCACTGTTGTGTCTATCGTATTTCAAATGTTTGAGGCATCCTTAAAATGATGCCAAGAAAGCAATACACTACCCTAGATTCACTCTCACTGCCTCAGAATCTCTTGCCTGTGCCCATAGGAGGGTCCCGTAACAATTATTCTTTGACACAAATGCAGTATAAAATAAGATTCTTTCTAAGTGCCCAAGTTCTGTCTGTCAATTCTATATTCCCCTGACTCCATCCCAGGACATGAACCCATGACTGTTCAGGACAGAGGTGAGATGGTTTCTCATGGAGCCATAGTGAAAAGCTTCCTGTTGTCGATCAATGACTAACGCCTCTGTCTCCAGCCTTCTCAACTTGAGAAAATTTTGTAAGCATTGAGTGACTCAAACAATGACTAGTAATTTTTATAAGAGGATGGTTTGAGATGTTACGGAGAAAGCTAAGAGCTCTGGATGTGATTGCTTTGGGGAGACTGCGCGTAATGTGAACAAACAGGTTCATTGTACGTGATCCAAAAGTAATGACTTCTGCAGACATTTGCTGTGGGCGGTCTTACTCAGGAGGAAGATAAATTTTTCCATGTTCAATGTTCTTCACCATTTCCTACCATGACATACACTTTACCAAACTGATACAAAACTGACAGCAATAAGTTACCCATTCTAACAACCCTTCCTCCTGGCCATGCTTTTATCCTTCAATTTCAAACACATATTCACTTGCCTTTCACTGCATCCCCTCACAATAACCTATTACAGTGAAGGGTTCAGTGACCAATTAATTATGAAAACAAAAGCTACAAAATTCTCCCTTTTCATTATCCATTGAAAGATTGCTTCCAAAAGCAGCAGGTCACCAGCAGTTACAGAGCACAGAGAGACCAAAGGGGACTTGACGAAGTGATTGGTGGCGGTGATCTGGAACGCGTGGTCTGTAAGGGCAGTTTCAAAAAGGAGTTGAATAAATTCTGGGAAAGGGGAATGTAGTAGGTATTATAATTTACCAATCGACTTGAAAAGAGGTCTCATAACCAAATAAGTCTGAAAACCATTGTTGTGGCGTGAATGTCATTTTGGAACTGGTGCTCTAGAGTGAATCCTGTGTTTGAGAACTGGTGTTCTAGAGTGAACCCCAAGTTTGAGAACCGATGCTCTAGAATTATTCCCTTATTTGAGAACTGGTGTTCTTGAGTGAATCCCACGTTTGAGACCTGGTGCTCTAGAGTGAATCCCATGTTTGAGAACTGGTGTTCTAGAGTGAATCCCACATTTGAGACCTGGTGCTATAGAGTGAATCCCATGTTTGAGAACTGGTGTTCTAGAGTGAATCCCACATTTGAGGCCTGGTGTTCTAGAGTGAATCCCACGTTTGAGAACTGGTGTTCTAGAGTGAATCCCACGTTTGAGACCTGGTGCTCTAGAGTGAATCCCACGTTTGAGAACTGGTGTTCTCGGGTGAATCCCATGTTTGGTTTTTTTCTGGCCTTGATGACTTGTGTTGCTAACCTTAGTGATTTTCTTACCACCTGTGCCGCAGTACTCTGTGATGCTTGTGATCTTCAGGGTTGTGCCATGCCGCACCCTGGTCCCACTAACATCAAAATGCACTTGGTCAGTTGGAAGTCAGGTTATCCTGAGTTCTAGGTGCAACAGTCAACGCTGACCCCCTGGTGCAGCACTGGAGATCTGCTGGGCTGTCTTTCAGGTGAGATGATAAACTGAAAACTTCATCTATGGGTCTATGTGGCACTGGTCCAAAGAGGAGCGGGAGAGGTTTTCCTTGTGCCTGGCCAATGTTTATCCCTCAATCAACATCGCCACAAAAGGGTTATATGGCCAATATCACAGGTTATTTGTGGGATCTTGCTGTGTGAAATTTGCTTGTTACATTTCTTCATTTAAATCAACAATGCGCCCAGAAGTTGGCTCATTGGCTATAGACCATTTGAAACATCTGACTGTTGTGAAAAGCACTGTATAAATGCAAAGTTAACACAGTGTGGAGCTGGAGGGTCACAGCAGGCCAGGCAGCATCAGAGGGAACACAGTGTGGAGCTGGAGGAACACAGCAGGCCAGGCAGCATCAGAGGGAACACAGTGTGGAGCTGGAGGGTCACAGCAGGCCAGGCAGCATCAGAGGGAACACAGTGTGGAGCTGGAGGGACACAGCAGGCCAGGCAGCATCAGAGGGAACACAGTGTGGAGCTGGAGGGTCACAGCAGGCCAGGCAGCATCAGAGAGAACACAGTGTGGAGCTGGAGGGACACAGCAGGCCAGGCAGTGTCAGAGGAACAGGATAACTGATGTTTTGAGTCAGGACCCTTCTTCAGAAATTCTGACCAAGCCCCATTTCTGAAGAAGGGTCCTAATCTGAAATGTCAGCCTTCCTGCTCCTCTGACGCTGCCTGGCCTGCTGTGTTCCTCCAGTTCCACACTTTCTTTCCTCTGATGCTGCCTGGCCTGCTGTGTTCCTCCAGCTCCACACTGTGTTCCCTCTCATGCTGCCTGGCCTGCTGTGTTCCTCCAGCTCCACACTGTGTTCCCTCTGATGCTGCCTGGCCTGCTGTGTTCCTCCAGCTCCACACTGTGTTCTCTCTGATGCTGCCTGGCCTGCTGTGTTCCTCCAGCTCCACACTGTGTTTCCTCTGATGCTGCCTGGCCTGCTGTGTTCCTCCAGCTCCACACTGTGTTCCCTCTGATGCTGCCTGGCCTGCTGTGTTCCTCCAGGTCCACACTGTGTTCCCTCTGATGCTGCCTGGCCTGCTGTGTTCCTCCAGCTCCACACTGTGTTCTCTCTGATTCTCCAGCATCAGCAGTTTTTCCTATCCCATATAAATGCAAAGTCTTTCTTTTCTCTTTACTTTAACAGTCCCATGACTTCTTCATCAAATGTCAGCAATGCTTTTCTCGCAATCTTCAAATTCCCAGTTTAAATTTTAAGAACCAAATCAACCAGCATCAATTGACTTTTTATTAAAAACACTAGCATTTCACTTGCTGTACCAAACAAGGTCACAGTGACATTGATGTCAATTAAGTGATCATTAGGTTTTATTTTAAAGATTATATCCAGCATCAAGTTATAATGCAACTTTTCAAGAACTGGTTATAAAATATTTTCCCACACAACACAGATGGAATCCTCTGTGGCATTTAAACAATTTTGAGCCTGACCTTTCGCGGCACTCTCAGTCTGCGAAGGGGAAACTAGTTTGGTGACATTTCACTGCTTAAAGCTTACACATGGATTGTCTGACGACATGTTGCAAGTGTGAGAACGAGTCAGTTTTATTGTACAAACAATTGGGTTAGTATTCACCAACAGTGCTAAAGGTCACATATTAAAAACTAGAGAAATGTCAACTGAAATGCAATAACAAGCTGGTGATGGTGAGAAAAACGTGTCTTTGTGATGGTGTAATGATGCACGTTTGTTAATGTTTAAGGTTTCTTTTTCTAATACTACTCATGGATTTATATTAATGTTTGTTAAGGCCAGGATGGTTAGGCTGGCCTTGTATCTGATGGGCTTCAGAAGGGTGAAGGGTGATTTGATCGCAGTGTAAAAGATCCTGAAAAGTCTTGATGAGGAAGATATGGAATGGATGTTTCCACTTGAGGGTCAGCCCAGGCCTAGGGGGCATGGCTTTAAAGGTAACAGACGAGGAGAATGTACTCAGTGAAAGATGCTCTTTGGTCTGCCTGAAACTTGGTGAGCTTCCAGTGCAAATGAGTTTACCCTGATTGAGTGTTGCAGACTGGTACATTCTTACCCATGTGAACTGAGGACAGGAGCACAGGCCTCAAACCTGCTTCATCACTCAGTACCATTGAGGCCCAGCAGGAATCTACTTTCACCTTAAAAGTATGCAGTGACCCTGCCTTGTCCTCTTGCTGAGAAATCCAAAATTGGGCAGCCCTCAGAGAAAATTAGTCTCCTTGTCTGTCTAAAAATTTTGCTTTTAACCTTTCCTCATTAACAACCAGAATAGTGGCATAGAAAGCCATATGTCCAAATTTGCTTGAGGAAACCAACTCAGATAGCAGTGTAGACAGTAAAAATGACAGTGTAAAATTACAAAGTGAATGAATCAAACTGTAGCAAATGGAGTTCAACGTAAACAAATGTGAAGTTGTCCATTTGGGGCCAAAAGAGGTTAGATCGGGTACATTCTTAATTATAAAGTCATAGAGTCATGCAACACTGAAACAGACCCTTCGACCCAACCAGTCCATACTGACCGTAATTCCAAACTAAACTAGTCCCACCTGCCTGCTCCTGGCCCATGTCCCTCCAAACTTTTCCTGCTCATGTCCACATCCAAATGTTTTTTAAATATTGTAACTGTACCACACCCACCGCTTCCTCAGGACGTTCATTCCACACACAAACTACTCTCTGTGTAAAATAATTTCCCCCATATATTTTTTTAAGTCTTTCTCCTCTCACCTTGTAAACATGCCCCCGAGCCTGGAATCCCCCATCCTAGCTGCTATTCACCTTATCTATACCCCTCATGATTTTATAAACCTCAACATGATCACACCTCTACCTCTTATGGTCCAGCGACAGAAGTCCCAGTCTATCCAGCCTTTCCTTACAACTCAAACCAACCATTCCTGGCAACATTCTGAACTTCCTCCAGCTTATTACTACCCTTCCCAGTACTCCAGAAGAGACAGTGCCCCAGAAGGGGCCTCATCAATGTCCTGTACAATCTCAACTTAATGTCCCAACTCCAGTGCTCAAAAGGCCTGAAGGTAAGCGGGCTAAGATTGGCAGGATTCTGAGCCGTGCCTGACCCAACACCCACACTTCTGCCCTCACCCCTTCTCTACCCGCTCACGGTCCTCATTTACCACAACCCCCACCCCAAAGTTCCACAAATAAAAGATTGTAAACCGCAATTTCCCTCACCTCCAGCGGGATGCCACAACTGGACAAATATTCCCCTCCCCTTCTCTTGTTAGCAATCCACCAGGACTGTCCCCTCAGGAATACCATTGTCCACTTCTCCGCTATTTCCCAACATCTCTCTAATCCCCGTTGTCACCTTCCCCTGCAATCACAGAAGGTGTAACACCTACCTGTTTATCTCCTCCCTCCTCACTACCCAAATTCCTTCCAGGCAAAGTAATGCCTCATTCGAGATAATAAAGTGTGGAGCTGGATGAACACAACAGGCCAAGCAGCATCTCAGGAGCACAAAAGCTGACGTTTCAGGCCGAGACCCTTCATCAGAGAGGGGGATGGGGAGACGGTTCCGAAATAAATAGGGTGAGAGGGGGAGGCGGACCGAAGATGGATAGAGGAGAAGATAGGTGGAGAGGAGAGTATCGGTGGGGAGGTGGGGAGGGATTAGGCTCCCATTATCTCTCATACCTCGTTCGATGTGGTTTACTGTACTCACTGTTCACCTCTGCACTGGGGAGACAAACCGCAGACTGGGTGACTAGTTCGCAGGCCGCCCACATTCTGTCTGTAGGAATGACACTGAGCTTCTAGTCGCCTGCCACTTCACACACCACTGTGGTCCCAAACCATCACTTCTGCCGTGGGCCTAGAGTGTTCCAGCAAGCCTCAGCAGGAGCTCAAAGAACAGCATCTCAATTTCCACTGGGGGATCCTGCAGCCAGTAAGACTCAGCATTGAGTTCAATAACTTTAAAGCCTGATTATGTCCTTCCATGTTTTTAACTAGCGTGCATCCTCCCCCACCCCTCCCATACCCAGTACTGTCATGACGTCAGTGGTAGCTTTCTGAAGAAGATTCCCGACCCAAAATGTCAGCATTCCTGCTCCTCTGATGCTGCCTGGCCTGCTGTGCTCCTCCAGCTCCACACTGTGTTCCCTCTGATGCTGCCTGGCCTGCTGTGTTCCTCCAGCTCCACACTGTGTTCCCTCTGATGCTGCCTGGCCTGCTGTGTTCCTCCAGCTCCACACTGTGTTATCTCTGACTCCAGCATCTGCAATTCTTACTATCTCTGTCATGATATCAGTTGCTTTCAGCTGAACCTACCCCTTCAACTCTCATTATCACTTACTCAACTTCCCTTCTGTCCTGGCCTATCAATAATGCCCTCATTTACCTACCACTTTTATATGGTGGTCTTTCTGGGTTCTACCTCTGCTCCCCCTATCCTAACCTTCAGAATAAGTATCACCTATTTCTAGCTGCTTTCAGTTCTGATAAAGAGTCACTAGACGCGAAACATTAACTCTGCTTTCTCCCACAGATCCTACCAGCCCTGATGAGTTTTAGCAGCAATTCCTATTTCTGAGGGACTTTAATTTTTTGAAGCCCTCTCCATTCCAATACCAGTCTACCTTACTCCTGCCAAAGTGCATGACCTCTCACTTGCCTATATTAAACTCCATCTTTTAAGTTTTGCCACTTGGTCAACCTATCAATATCCTGTAAGAAGTTTCTTATCTCTTCACTGTGACATGCACTCCCACCTACTTTTGTTCCAGAACAAATCTGGATCACCTACGATAGGATCTGTCCCTCCTCCAAGTCAAAACACAGTTCATGGTATGAAGTTAAATGTAGCGGATATTTGATTTGCTTTTATTTATTATTGTCACAGGTACCGAGATATGGTGAAAAATATGTTTTTTTGTGTGCTAATGAACATAATGCAGAACAGAGAGTTACAGCCGCATAGAGGGTGCAGAGAAAGATCAACTTTGATATATGAGAGGTCCGTTAAGGGGTGATCGAATCACAGTCTTCATGATATTTATAGGAAAAGATAGAATAAAGATAAACCATTTTCACCAGTTGGAGATTCTAGAACTGGAGGGGCATAGCTTGAGAATTAAGACCAGACCATTCAGGAGAGATGTTAGGAAGCACTTCTACACGCAAAGAGTGAGAGAGGTTTGGAATTCTCTTCCACAAATGGCATTGGATGCTAGATCAGTTGTTAATATTAAATGTGAGAGAGACACATTTTTGTTGAGTAGAGGTATTAAGGGATACAGGACAAAGCAGGTATGTGAAGTTAGGTCACAGATCAGCTACTGAATGGTGAAACAGACTCGGGGCTGAATGGCCTACTCCTGTTCCTATACTTCCATTCATTCCATGCACCAATCTCGTAAACCTCCGAACCACGTCCAATGCTTTAATTTCAAGGTCCAGGGTTATATGTCGATGGATGAAGTAAACGTTGGAGCAGCCATTTCAGAAACAGAATGGAGAAGTGTTGCTGTGTGAGGCCTTTCACCAGATTGCACCAAGGAGCTGGAAACTGCAGAAACTCCCTGGCCTGTGTGCCTTACAAAGAAAGTACAACGTAAATCAAGAGATTGAAAATATGTTGAGGCATTTCAGAGGGGAATGTGGTGAGGAAAAAATACATCTATTGCATTGTCCATAATTTCCAATTTGAAATATTTGTTCCTGTACTGTAATTCCTGTTCCTGTACTGAAATTTTCTTTGTTCTTTATATACGAATAGGTTGGGAATAGAGAGATACAGTTCCTGGAGGGGTGGGGGATATTAGTTGCGATGGGCAGCATGTTGGCGCAGGCTTGGAGGGCTGAAGGGCCTGTTCCTGGACTGTAATTTTCTTTGTTCTTTGTTCTTATTTCACTCCTTGTGCTGTGCTTCTGACATGGATTGTGTTTTGTAATCGTTAGGACTTCCATAATATTGAGTGGAATATGCTGTATGGGAACATATTAAATATTATTACAAATTCTGTAATATTCAAGTCAAAATATTGTGTAATATAATTTTACAAAATTTATGAATGAAATAATTTTTTTGAAAAATGACATTTGTTGTAAAACAGTGTTAATTTTTATACCATGCTGATGACAGCCAGCTCTGCCTTACTGTCTCCACTCTCAACACCTCCACTCTTACTAAGTGATCCTGGATTGGATAAGCAAAAAAATTCTCTAATTAAACATTGGCAAAATCCTTGAGACAATCAAACTTTGCTATCTGTGTATTAACATGTAGCATCTCATCACTTCTGTTCTCCTTGGTTTTATAGCCTCATCCTTGATGAGACTTATCCTTCTAGTTATTTCCAACAGTTCTACAATCCTCCCAGAATCCTGCTGATATCTAACTCTGGGTGCTTCTATGACTCAAACTTTAAAAATTGGCCAGCAAACTGCCTGGACCATATCCTCTGGGATTGATTCTCCTAAACCTCTTTACCTTCCCCCAACTCCTCCAAGATGCTTCAGTTTATTCCGAGGCTATCTAACATCTGAAGTACTGAAAGCAAAACATTGTCGATAATTTCGATTGAAATGGAATACTCAGTAGGTATGGCAGCTCCTGTGGGTAGAAAAACAAAGTGAACAGGCCAAGGATCTTTTATCAGAATAAGGATGACATGTTATTTGCTGCATTTCGTAACAAAGTTGCTCACCCTTCTAATTGGCATGAATAAAATTCATTAAACAGGCTGATTGCATTGTATGAGATGTACTTGTGAAATCTGAAGTCTAGATTATTTAGAAAAGTAATTAAAAAGGGAACATTCTGTGCTGGTTGGACCGGTTTTCGGCTTAATTTTAACTCACATAGTGATGTAATCTCAAGGGAACATTTCCCGCAGAATCTTGAGTCACAATGACATATCACTAAAATCCAAATGCCATTCGTTGGAAACTTGGAATGAATCCCATGTCTGTCCATGGCACCATGGTTGGAGAAGGCCAACTCCATAAAAACAGGACTCTCCAATCTTTAGTTTTCCTATCTATCTTTGAGTTGACCGCGAAGCTGTTCTGACATATTGCAGATAATATTGTATGGGTGAAACCTGTCTTCCTCCCCAATTAAACCATTAACTGATTGCCATATGCTCATGGCAATGTCTAACGATGCCTTTCACTGGTGTGCTCCACTGCCAGACCTTGTCACTGTTTGCACTGTTCCCTTCCTTGAGTGAGAATCCTCACCTCCTGTTCCAGGTATCAGGCCTCACTCAATTGATAGCACTTGCTTCAATGGGCCAAGAGTGCCTTGATGTAAGGAATGTACAGCAAGACTGAGGAGGTGTTGGTGGCACTGTCCTTCAGATAAAGGTGTTGGAATTCTCAGCTGACTGTGAAAGCTCCCCTGTCACTATTTCAAAGATGTGCGGAGATCTTCCCATGATCTGAAGCCAATTGTTATCACTTTACATCATCTGGTGGGTTATCATATTGCCGATTGTGGGATTTTGCTGTGTAAACATTGGCGACCATATTTCCCACATTGTAACCGTGATCACACTTCAAAAAATGCTTCATTGGCTGTAAAGTTCATTCAGATAGCCTAAGTTTGGGAAAGACGCTGCATATCTGCAAATTTCTTCATTTTCTCCAAAGCTTCTGTGAACACATCACCACATCAAGTCCCCACACAAAAAAAGTGCCTTTATGGTTATTTCTGCATCTTTGATCAGATTATTAGCCCTATTATCAGTTGTAGTGCTTCAAATTGATTTCTGAAACCATTCTCATAACACAAAACCATAAGGAAATAAGAGTTACAATAGGTCAATAAGCTCAATGAACCTGTTCCATCACTCAATAAGATGAAGACTGAGAACCACTCACATTACTATTGCCCCTATTCCTCGATTCTCTTTGTTTCCAAACCTCTATTAGTCTTCATGCCTAATGGGCTGAAGAACTGAGCACCTTTCATTCAATGTTACATAATATCCTGAAAAATACAAGTGTCAGTCAAAATAAGATCCAACATCCTATCAGTGTGTACTCTCTACAAGATGCACTGCAGAAATTCACCAAAGATCCTCAGGCAGCACCTTCCAAACCCATGACCACTTCCATCTAGAAGGACAAGGGCAGCAGTTACATGGGAACACCACCTCCTGCAAGTTCCCCTCCAAGCCACTCACCATCCTGGCATGGAAATATATCACCGGTCCTTCACTGTCGCTGGGTCAAAATCCTGGAATTCCCTCTCAGGGAATTGTGGGTCTACCAGAACATGGGTCTACCAGCACATTTAAGCACATAGGCTGCAGGGGTTCATGATGGCAGCTCACCCCGACCTTCTCAAAGGGCAACTAGAGATGGGCAATAAATGCATCAAACATCAAACAGCTGATGCATTGGAAATGCTGGCATGTGACTGCTCAAAGTGGAGAAGGCTCACTCATAAAGGGCCTGAACACATGGAGAGTCTTTGTCAGGAATGAGCATTGGAAAGAGGTCACAATCTCCAAAAGTCCCATCTCCCTGACCCTTCAACCTCCAGCTGCCCAGATGTTCATCCTCCACTTTGGACAGACTGGGGCCAGGTATCTGTGGGAATGTTGCACTTTGCCAGTGAGGCTTTGAGGGTTTCACTGAAGCGATTCCACTGCCCACCTGGAGCTCTCCTGCTGTTTCAAAGCTGGGAGTAGAGCACCTGCTCGGGGAGTCTCGGTTGTCATGTAGAGAATGGTGGCCACCATCTTAGACCACATTAGAGGGCAGATAAGTGTCAACCACATTACTACGGCCTGGAGTCAGATGTAGACCAGACCTGGTAAGGACTGTAGATTCCCCTTGTGAACTGAGATAATGGGAACTGCAGATGCTGGAGATTCCAAGATAATAAGATGTGAGGCTGGATGAACACAACAGGCCAAGCAGCATCTCAGGAGCACAAAAGCTGACGTTTCGGGCCTTGTGAACTGTTTGGTTTATGTGATAATCTGGTGGCTACGTGGTAATTATTATTCCTACCAATATCATATTACAGGGCTGTTCCATTCATTGCATTTCTGTTCTTGCTGCTCTGGGATTTGAATTTATGTCCCTGAATGAGGCCTCTAGGCTATTAATCCAATATCCACAGCTGCTTCTTCCAGCCCCACTCAAAACCTGACCTTTCGGTCTGTCTAAGTGCTGTAATCTCCTTGTTCCACAGGGCCATTCTCATCCTTTTCACCCAGTGCACCCTCTAGGAGCTATATCTTCCCATCACTCAGTGTTCTCTCTGCCACCTCCTACTTTTCTCTGCCTTTATTGTGTCATTCTCTGTTTATCTAACACAGCAGGTTGTCATTTACTATTGTTAATTACTTAGTCAATGCAAATTGCTGGAACAAAGTGACTGTTTGTTGACTTCAAAGTTGTTAGTCTGCCATTCGGTCTGTAGAGCGGGTACTCCTCACTAATGTGCAACATTGGTCACGTAACTAAACAGTTTGTACTGAGGTCTTGGTAATGGACATGGGCTGCACAGGGGATCTGATTTGTCCTGAACCTGCTTAGCAAAGACCACTCTCGCTGTCCAGATCAAAGCCTGTCATTCGATGGATTGGCTTTGTCATGTGGCACTCGCTGGGATCCTCCTGTGCTTCCAAATCCTTGATCTGAAAGGTGTTTGCTGTGAGATCAGGATCAGAAATATTATTCCAGGGCACTGAGATGGAAGGTGTTTAAGGTTTTTATTGACAGCAGGCTACAGTTGCAGAATGCAGACTTGACCAACACATAGAACTCAACTATGGAAAAGCACGATTGATTCCTTCCTGAATGTCTCAGTCACAAAGTTGGAAATGGTATTAGGGCAGACAATTGGACAACTCTTGTCTTGGCTGATGTTTGGAATGGTATGACACTCAGTGCCAGGAGCCTGGGTTCGATTCCAGCCTCGGGCGGCTGTCTGTGTGGAATTTGCACGTTCTCCCCGTGTCTGCGTGTGTTTCCCCTAGGTGCTCTGATTTCCTCCCACAGTCCAAAGGTGTGCAGGCGAGGTGTGATAGTCATGGTAAATGCAGGTTTATAGGGCAGGGGTGTGGGATGCTCTTTGGAGGGTCAGTGTGACTCTGATGGGCTGAATGGCTTGCCTCCACACTGTAGAGTTTCTACAATTCATCTCCTGGACCAGTATCCAGCAATCACTCTCAATTTAGCCAATCAGAAGCTTTGATTTTGAGAGATTCCCTTTAGTAGGTTGAATGCCATTAAGACTGCCTTCACAGAGCAGACCTGAACTTGAGATCAACATTGCCTCATTACAGAAAGTTTATTTTATTTCCTCAATATCTCAGTCAGAACATGCTTGGAATTTGAGAACTCCAACATTGCAGGGTAATTTGTCCAGGAATTTTTTTTAACCTAGTTAAACCAGTTAAATGTCAAAACTTCCACTTCGAAAATCTGAAGTGCTCCCCACGCCAATGTTTTGACAGAAATAGTAAAGTTTAACAAAACAGCATTAACAGGAAAAGGCACTGGAGTAAAACATATACTCAATGACGTCACTTCAAAAGTACTAATTTTTTAGCTGTTAACAGGTCCTACGGACTAGTGTATAAACCAATGTGATTTTACAAAAAGCCAACAGCTGCTCCCAAGGTGTGTCTTTGGGACTTCCTCACGCCACTGACTCCATTTCTTTGATGAGATCAGAGTTCTCTTAGCAGATACATAACAACATATTTACCTTCACCAAAGATGTTCAGCCTCTGACATAAGTGTCTGAGAGGAACCTGTGGTCCACCAACTACAAAATCTCATTCCCAGGCAACAACAGAGCACTGACTCTGCCTTGTCAGAACAAAAGAAAAACCCCAACCTCCCAGATCCTGGCCTACATCTTACAACAATTTATCATCATTGGGTGCATGGACTTACTCAATCTCCTCAGACAGCATCTTCCAAACTCACGCCCACTTCCATCCAGAAGGACAAGGGCAGCAGGTACATGGGAACACCACCCTGAGTTCCTCTCTGAGCCACTCACCCTCCTGACTTGCAAATATATTGCCGTTCCTTCAGTGTCACTGGGTCAAAGTTCTGCCATTCCCTCCCTAAAGGGCATTTTGGGTCAACCCACAGCACATGGACTGCAGTGGTTCAACAAGGCAGCTCACCCCCACCTTCTCAAGGGGTAACTAGGGACAGGCTATAAATGCTGGGCCCAGACAATGATACCCACATCCCATGAATGAATAGAAAAGATCCTTGATTTTAGCAGGAGAAAAGGGAACGAGCCAACAGTGCCTTTAGAAAGTGCCAATAGAAAGTGCAGGGGGAGGTTAAGAAAGCAATGAGCTGAACAGAGCAGATGCATGAGAAAACACTGGACAGGTAGAATTGGAGAGAATCGCAGGATACTGTACCAATACATCAAGAGGAAGAGGATAACCAGGGAAAGAGCAGGTAAAGAAGATAAAAACATACAAGATCAAGAGCAACTTGGCAAGTTGATCTAAAATTGACTTCTGGTGGTAGGAGACAGAGGATGGTGGTAGAAGGTGTGTGACTGGAGACCAGTGTGTAGTGGAATTCCACAGGAATCAGTGCTGGACCCCTTATTGTTTGTAATACATATAAATGATATAGAAGAGAATGTTGGGAGTGGCGGCGGGGGGTGGGATGGGTGAAAAGTAAGTTTACAGATGACATAAAAATTATCCAGGCGTGTGGTTAATCGCGAGGAAGTAGGTGTGAGGTTCCAGGAAGATACAGGCGGGTTTGTCAGATGGGTAGAACAGTGACAGGTGGAATTCAACTCTGCAAAGTGAGAGGCGATGCATTGTGGACAAAGCAACAAAACAGGAAAGCACTCAATAAATGATAGGATACGAGGAAGCTCAGAGGGACGGAGGGATTTGGGGTGCTTGTTCACAGACCCCTAAAGGACAGGGTAGTTAAGGAGACATATGGGACATTTGCCTTTATCAGTGGCATAGATGATTAAAGCAGGCAGTCATGTTGGGCACGCAAGATAAGAAAGAGGAGCTTGGGGAGACCATTCAGCCCAACAAGCCTGATCCACCATTCGACGTGATCATGACAGATTTTTGGTTCAATTCTAATTTCGCACCACTCCCCGGTCCCTGAGAGATCGAGCAGCTATCCCTCCCCAGTCTTACACATACACATTGCTGGAGCAGTCATAACCCTCATAACGGCCCAACCCCCAGCACTGTTCTCTGTGTTCTGGACAGCACAGTCAGTAGTAAACACCCTTTCAATATTTATACTACCAAACCATCGCCCCTCTGAATCTCTGACGTTACAGCGAAGTCACCTCTCAGTCTTCTGAAGTGCAGAGAATTTTCTGAGCTTGTACATTTAGAGCAAGGAATCCTAACCCCTCGCAATAAAGACATGCCTTTTGGCTTCCTAATCTGCTGATGCACGCGCTCGTAACTTTTCCATGTCCTTTGTACGGGTCCAAACCAGTTCATCTGAACATCAGCATTTGCAAGTTCAGGTCTTGAGGAATATTTAATTGTTTGCACCAAAGGAGGTAAACTCACATATTGGCGTGAAGTATTTGGGATTTTGGGGATCGTGGAAGGGCAGGGAAGTGTATCGTTCAGTGGCCACCCCCTTCACCCCATACCTCCCATTCACTCCTTCCCATCGCCCCAGTCCCAATATGGCAGCCATGCTGCCCCAGCCCGATTGGCTGACTGATTCTGTTTCCTCAGTGGGAAAGTAGCTGGAGGAGGAAGGTCATCAGGGAGGCAACTGGCTTGAGGCCTGAGGTAATCATGAGTTGTTCAATTAAAAGCCTCAATCACCAGTAAGTTGAGAAGATCCCAGTGAGCCACTTCACCCAGCACATTATGGCTGAGATGGTGAGGAGGGGTCAAGTATCTCTCCATAGCCAAATTAATTCAGCAAATATTTCACTGCGCTCACGCCCACGGGTTCAGGATACAATACATTGTCTTCTAATGGTTTTAATAAAGGCTTTTTATTCTCTTGTTGGAAGTGATCATCACTGGCCAGGCCAGCATTTATTGCCTGTCCCTAGTTGCCCCCTTGAGAAGGTGGGGGTGAGCTGTCCTCACGAACCACTGCAGTCCATGTGCTGTGGAATTCCAGGATTTTGACCCAGTGACAGTGAAGGAACGGTGATATATTTCCATGTCAGGAGGGTGAGGGGCTCGGAGGGGGATTTGCAGGGGGTGGTGTTCCCATGTATCTGCTGCCCTTGTCCTTCTAGATGGAAGTGGGCGTGGGTTTAGAAGGTGCTGTGTGTGGATCTTTGGTGAATTTCTGCAGAGCATCTTGTAGACAGTAGACACTGCTGCTACTGAGTGTCGGTGGTGGAGGGAGTGGGATGCTTGTGGATGTGGTCCTAATCAAATGGGCTGCTTTGTCCTGGATGGTGTCAAGCTTCTTGAGTGTTGCTGCCCCCATCCAGGCAAGTGGGGAGTATTCCATCACACTCCTGACTTGTGCCTTGTAGATGGACAGGTTTTGGGGAGTCCGGAGGGGAGTTACTTGCTGCAGGATTCCCAGCCTCTGGCCTGCTCTCTAGCCACTCTGTTTATGTGGTGAGTCCAGTTGAGTTTCTGGTCAATGGTAACTCCCAGGATGTTGATATTGTGGGATTCAGTGATGGTAACACCATTAAATGTCAAGGGGGCAGTGGTTAGATTGTCTCTTATTGGTGATGGGCATAGCCTGGCATTTGTGTGGCACGAATGTTACTTGCCACTTGTCAGCCCAAGCCTGGGTATTGTCCAGATTTTTGTTGCGTGTGAACATGGACAGCTACAGTGTCTGAGGAGTCGCGAATGGTGCTGAACTTTGTGTAATCATCGGCGACCATCCCCATTTCTGACCTTATGATGGAGGGAGGGTCATTGATGAAGCAGCTGAAGATGGTTGGGACTAGGACACTACCCTGAGGAACTCGGATATTTATGAAGAGTTATTCACAACCACTAGATGTTGCAAAGGGCTCTCCAGCCAATAAAGACCTTTCTGAAGTGTAGTCACTTGTGCACATGGTTTGCACATAGCAAAAGCAGCAATGTGAGAATGGACATCTCATCTGATTTTGCCTTAGTGATTGAAGGGGAAATATTGATAAGGGACTGGAAGAACTCACCTGAACTTCTTCAAAGTAGTGTCGTGGGATCTTCTGCGTCCACGCAAGCGAGGGCTTGGTTTATCTTTCTCCTGCCTTTGGAAGGAGTATTGCTGTGGAGTGGGAAGACCAGCTTTCTATCCTCAGCCTTCAGTAAGCTCAAACATTGTGACACAGGAACAAAACAGTTACCAATGATCCATGGCTGATCAAAGCCATTGGAAAAGATCAGAATTGAAGGAAAGGGATAGAATTGCATCATAGATCCATTGGCATCTTACATATAATCATTCAGAAAGAAACAGCATAGAAATAGGCCATTCAGCCCATCTTAGCTGTGCTGGCTGTTTGAAAGAGTATTCTGATTTAGTCCCATTCCCCATCCTCCCTCCATAGCCCTGCAAACCTTTTCTTTCTCTATATATTGATGAGGGCTGTGTTCTACCTGTTCCCACTGTCCTTTCAGGTAATGTGCTTCAGATGACAATAGCTCTCTGCATAAAACAACATTCTCTTTCTCTCCGAGATAGCGGGAGCTGCAGATGCTGGAGAATCCAAGATAATAAAATGTGAGGCTGGATGAACACAGCAGGCCAAGCAGCATCTTAGGAGCACAAAAGCTGATGTTTCGGGCCTAGACCCTTCATCAGAGGTTTTGTGCTCCTGAGATGCTGCTTGGCCTGCTGTGTTCATCCAGCCTCACATTTTATTCTCTTTCTCTCCCTCTGGATTCCTGAGTTCACCCTGATCTCTGTCCTCGTGCGACTGATCCTTCAGCCAGTGACAACAGTGTCTCCCCAGCAGCTTGATCTGAACTCACTGTACCCTTTCAAACAGGATGCTTCACCCCAGTGTGAGTCTCTCTGAGCTACAGTATTTGTTTGGGGCGGATCTTTAGGCAGAAGGAAAACACTGGGAGTTGTTAGTTCTGTTGTCTCTAACCTCAGGGTATTTCACTGAGACTCCCAGTCTGTGTACCTGGTGTGTGGGTGGATGAGGAGTAACCCATGTGTTTTGTGGCAAAACAATCCCTCTTCCCTGCAGCAGTCTGTTCATTAAAGAATCCCTCTCTGAAACAGACGTCATCTTACTATCCCAACATCTGCTCCAGAGGACAATACCAGCATTAGGCTACGTAAGAGATGTGGGTGGTGAGGAATATTCAGAAAACACGAGTGCTTCAGTTATTTCATTTTCATCCGTGAAATCCAACCTGGGACTCAGCGATTCTTTCCGGACAGCATTTAGAATTAGAGTTAGGTTTAATTATCACGTGTACTCAAACACAGGGATACCAGAGTACGGTTAAAAGTTTACACAGAACACCATTCTCCGATATCATCTTAATACAAAGGTACCCAGGTGCAAAATCTTGTATAAGATTGGTATAAATTAGAAAACTGGAAAAATGAAGTTAATAGATCAGCATTACAGTCCTTATAAAGTTTTGTACAAAGATACCTAGGTGCTAAATCTTTGGTATAAATTCAAAAAGTAAAGAAATAAAGGTAAAAGTTCAGTAGTCTTTCAAACACAGGGAATTTGCACTGGGCTTCGCCTCGAGGCTGGGAATCCTCACTGGGCTACACCTTCAGGCTGGAAGGCTCTTAACCAGGGCATCAGCTATCAACGGGTTCCGTGCGAGGTACTAATTGACCTGTCCTTCCTCGAACACTGACCTGAACGAGACAAAAGCAGGTGCTGCAAACCTGAAATAAAAACAGAAAGTGTTGGAAATCGTCAACAGATCATGCAGCATCTGGCAAGTCAGAAACAAAGCTAATCCTTCTGGTAATGACCACAAAAGCAATCAAATATATATCCCCTTGCCTTGTACAATGTTTGTCTAATCTGATCTTCTTGAAAGAGTTTATTGCATCAAGTCTAGAGCACAGGAGAAGTAATTCAGCCATTCTGCTTGGCATGGGTTTCCTCTCAAATCCCCCTTCATTTTCACTTCACCACCATGATGTTCAATCCCCTCGTGCACTCATCCAGTTTCCGCTGAAATGTGGCACCATTGGGATCGATTCAGGTGAATCCTCGAGACTGTAGGTTTCTGTTCCTGACTATAACCAGACAGCCAGCCAGTCTGTCTCAGAATCTCCGGGAGATTTTTTATTTACTCACAGGATGTGGCTAGGGCAGCATTTATTGCCCATCCCAAATTTCTTTCAGTTAAGAGTCACCACATTGCTGTGGGTCTGGAGTCACACATAGGCCAGACCTGGTGAGGACAGCAGTTTCCTTCCCTAAAGGACATTACTGAGCCAGATGGGTTTGTTTGACAATTAACAATGGTTTCTTGGTCATTAGTAGAATCTTAATTCCAGATTGTTATTGAATTCAAACTGTCATGAGGCAAGGCAGGAATTCACCCCTAGTTTCCAGAACAGTACCTCAGCTCTGGATTAACTGTCTAGTGATAATACCACTGGGTCATTATCTCCCCATCCATTATCCCATCCAATGGCATCCAGCCACTAAGCAAAGCTGGGTCCTGTAGTCTCTGGGTGCTCAGGACTAGCTGAATGTTCTGGGTTCTTCCTGTACCATGCCTCTCCCTCCCAGCTCTCCAACTGAGCATACAGTTTGAAGGAAAGAGCCACCACTAGTAAATGCACCCATGTGCCTAATTCAATATTTACATGCAAAACCCATTCTCGGCAATGAATGTACAGGTGCCTCTTAGATGTTTTTAATCAATCTGATCAGAAATGTTATTGTACTCCTGTGGGGAAGATGGGACTTGGGCCTGGCCTCCTAGCTCAGAGATATGGACACTACTACAGTGCCACAAGTGCCCACATGGGATCCTCTTTGACACAAAGATAACAGGAACTGCAGATGCTGGAGAATCCGAGAGAACAAGGTGTGGAGCTGGATGAACACAACAGGCCGAGCAGCATTAGCCTTCCTGCTCCTCTGATGCTGCTTGGCCTGCTGTGTTCATCCAGCTCCACACCTTGTTCTCTCCAATGTGCCTCATTTGTTTTCAATGGACTCCAAAGCTGAGCTGCTTGAGCCTTAAAAGGACATGCATTTCTGATTTGCCCGTACCCAGATTTCACACTTCAGGAAGGAGGTCAAGGCCTTTGAGATGGCACTGAGGTGATTCACCAGGATGGGATGACGTATGTGGAGAGACTGGAGAATCTAGGAATGCCCTTCTTAGAGCACACAGAGTTAGAGGGAGATTTAACAGAGGTGTTCAAAATTATGAGTGACTTCAAAGGAAATGTCAGGTCAAATCTCTTCCATGAGCTGGAGAAACAGTGACCAGAGGGCACCTATTTAAAATAATTGGCAAATGCACCAGAGGAGAGTTGGGAAATCATTTTGCTGGCAAGTTGCTGTGATCTGGAATGTGCTGATTGAAAGCGCAGAGGCAGAACGGTTAAAAATAACTTTTGAAAGGGAATTGAATAAATACTTGCAAAGGAGACATTTGCTTTGCTCTGGGGAAAATGGGACCAATTAGGTCACTTTCAAGAAGCTAGCAAGGACAGCGGGTTGAATGGCCTCACCTTGTACTTAGCTCTCTCATTCTTTTCTCAAACAGGTTTGGAGTTATATTTTGGATGAGGAGATTAGTGTTGGCTCACATCAGTAACAAATTTTGGTGTCACTGGGTTCAAAAAGACCTCAAATTGTTCTCCGTTCAGGTTTCAGTCGAAGCTGTTATCAGTAACTAGGTCAACACACAAATGTTTTGATTTGTAACAGAAAATACCATCAGAGTGAGCGTTAGTTTTGTTTAGACTTGCTTGGTGAAAGTTGCATGACCAAATCAGCCACACAATCCAGACAAGGAGTTGCCGGTCTCTTTCTACATGTTTCTTTCTTTCCCTATTGATGCTGCGGGCCTCCCTGGGTTGTAACTCCCATAGGTGCTCGGTAAAAAGAATTCTCAAATTTGATTTGTTTGTTGGTGGCCTGGTCTTCACTCGCCTGGATCTAAACTCCGGAAATCCCCCACTAAAACACTCTACCTCTCTCTCCTTCTTTGAAAACTGCCTTAAGAATCACATGGAGTTATTGAGTCATAGAACACGGAAACAGACCGTTTGGTCCAACTCGTCCATGCCAACCAGGCAACCCAACCTGAATGAGTCCCATTTGCCAGCGTTTGGCCCATATCCCTCTAAACCCTTCACAATCCTTGCACCCGGCCAGAAGCCTTTTAAATGCTGTAACTGTACCAGCCTCGACCACTTCCCTTGGCAGCTCACTCCATACACACACCACCCTCTGCGTGAAAAAAATTACCCCACAGGTCCCAATTTAAATCTTTCCCCTCTCACCCTAAGCCTACATACTCTAGTTTTGGACTCCTCCTACCTGGATATTTACTCTATCCATGCCCCTCATGATTTTATAAACCCCTATAAGGTCACCCCTCAGCCTCTGACGCTCCAGGTAAAATAGACCCAGTCTACCTCTCCCTGTACCTCAAACCCTCCAACCCTGGCGACATCCTTGTAAATCTTTTCTGAACCCTTTCAAGTTTCATAACATCCTTCCTGTGGCAGGGAGACCAGAACCAAATGCAGTATTCCAAAAGTGAACCTAACCAATGTCCTGTACAGCTGCAACACGGCCTTCAAACTCCTGTACTCATCATTGGATAAAGACCATCTTAACATTGGCTGATCAGAGATGATGGGAACTGCAGATGCTGGAGAATCCAAGATAACAAAGTGTGGAGCTGGATGAACACAGCAGGCCAAGCAGCATCTCAGGAGCATAAAAGCTGACGTTTCAGGCCTAGACCCTTCATCTTTCCGGTTCCGTAGGCAGGTGCTGAGGAAGGTGATGTGGCTGTGGTACCTGGTTAGGATGAAGGCTCTAGCCCGAAAAGTCAAGTTGTGTGCTCCTAAGATGCTGCTTGGCCTGCTGTGTTCATCCAGCCCCACACTTTGTTATCTAACATTGGCTGAGGTCAAGTTTTGTATAGTGCCTTGGGGAACATTTATCTCATTAAAGGCATTAGATAAATACAAGTGTTGTTGGTACTAATCTTTTCTCAGAAGAATTATTAAATCTCACGTGACAACAGAGCTGATAATGTGCTGTTCTGTTTCGAGTCGCACTCATTGACCATTCCAGTGTGAACGACAGGAAATGGTGCAGAACCCTTGGAATTCGGTGTGGAAGATTCGGAGAAAGCCAGTCAGTCCTTTGGGCTTGTTCCACCACACAATTCATCAAAAATGTTTGTGGTTCAAGCAGCATTTCTTTTACCTCAGAATCAGAATTTCAACTGCTGCTCCAGAGATTTGAGCCCATTGCCGAGCTGATGCCTCTGTACTTTGCTCAGGGAATGCGGCCCTTGTCAGCGGTGCTAACTTTCAGATAAGTCATTAAATTGTAGACCATTCAGTGCACAGTTTTAAAGAGAAGTAGGGAGCACTGCCAGATCAATGTTTATCTCCCGATGTACACCTCTGTATTAGGATATCTAATCTTTTTCACTTTGTGGGATTTTGCTGTGAGAAAATTGGTTCTTGTACTTCCACAACATTAGAACTGTTATGATCCCAGCTGATGGTTCTGCAGACAGCTCAGATCCCAGGGGAAATCTAGCTGCTTGATAGATTCTTTTTAAATGCTGCTCATAAGAAGCTACAGAGTTTGTTGAATGATGGAAGTTTATTACACAGAAGGGATAAATTCTAAAAAAAGTACTATCCAATTATGGAACTATTAAAGGTCTTAATACTCACAATCATGATTGAGGCCAAAATATTGAATGTTTTCTGGAAGGAGTTCAATATCGCTCTGGCCTTAAAGGGTTGAAGAATATGAGGAGAAAAAAGAAACAAAATACAGAGTTGGATGATCAGCCATCATAGTAATGAATGGCAGAACAGACTCAAAGGGGCAACTGGTGTACTCTTGCTCCTACGTTCCTTGTTTCTTGGTTACTATCAGTAACAGGGACTCAAATCCGGAGAAATCACCTTTCCATATCAAATCTCCATAACTGATTCGCCTCAGTTACCTTCCTGAAAACTGTGGAGTCTTCTTCAATTGATCCTTACTAACTGAGAGCTTAGACTTTCTCAGCTTCTAGTAATATGGAGATTTCTAACCAACCTCTTCCGGTTTGGAAGCCACATTAATTAAACTTCTTGAATGAGGTAACTTTGTTTTTCCTAAACTGTCTTAAATTCCAATATGGAGAGAAACTAATCTTGCTGTAAACTGTTCTTGCCTCCAGCAGGGCATTTGTTTTTGATGTGGCACTGTTTAAGTTAGCTCCCACAAAATAAGAAATGTATATGAGTTATACGGTATTGAAAGATTTGGTAGGTATTTATTACACCTCCGGATATTAATGTCACAGGCTCTTCAGTGTATGGGCTGATATTAAGCTATTTGGTTCTAAACATTAGCACGCTTCCACTAGTTTGTTAGCCTTCAGGCAGCCCCCCACAAAGATGGAGTCTGAGTTTATATCATCAGGTTACATGCTATGATACGCCGATAACATCATGAACACATCTCTTTGAGGTGCACTGCAGACTAACTGTGAGATGGAAGATAACACTAGCCTTTCTTCATAGACTATGTCTGATCTATATCTTCACTTCAACTACTGCTCCCATCACCACCCTTCACTGACTCTGCAATCTTATATAAAATTTCATTTGTTTATGAACTTAACACTTCATTTGAATGTGAAGAGTTTGGAAGCCAGCATTTCTAACAGTGCAGCGTTCCCCTAGTATTGCACTGAAGTTCTGTAAACAAAAATATATCTAAACACAGATTTAAAATAAACAACTGATCCTACATTCACTGCCCTTTGTGGAAGAGAGTTCCAAATCTCTCCCACCCTTTGTGTGTAAAAGTGCTTCCTAACATCTCTCTCCTGAACGGTCTAGACCTGATTCTCACACCATGGCCCCTAGTTTTAGAATCCCCAACCAGTGAGATTAGTTTATCTTTATTGGCCCTGATGTTTCCTGTTATTATCTTGAACATATTGATCAGATTATCCCTTAACTTTCAAAGTTCTAGAGAAAACAGGCCAAATTTGTATAATCTCTCCTCAGGACTTAACCCCTGAAGTCCGGGTATCATTCTTTTAAACCTACATTGTGCTCTCTCCATTGTCAATCTATCCTTCCTAAGCTGTGGGCCCCAGGTCTGCTCGCAGAACTCCAAGTGGGGTCTACCAGGATTTTGTATAACTTCTGCATCCTTGTACTCCAGACAAAAGGGCCAGAATCCCATTAGCGTTATAGAGTCATAGAGCCGTACAGCATGGAAACAGACCCTTTGGTCCAACTCTTCCATGCTGACCAAATATCCTAAATAAATCTAATTTAAGGGGGGGCAATGGCCTAGTGATATTATCGCTGGACTGTTAATCTAGGAACAGAGATAATGTTCTGGGGACCTGGGTTTGAATCCTGCCATGGCAGATGATGGAATTTGGAGTCAATAAATATCCGGCGTTAAGAGTGTATTGATGACCGTGAATCCATTGTCGATTGTTGGAAAACCTCATCTGGTTCACTAATATCCTTCAGGGAAGGAAATTGCCATCCTTACCTGGTCTGGTCTACATGTGACTCCAGACCCACAGCAATGTGGTTGGCTCTTAATTGCCCTCTGGGCAATTAGGGCTGGGCAATAAATGCTGCCTGGCCAGCAATGCCCTCATCCTTGTGAAGGAATCAGAAACAATCTAGCCCTGTTTGCCAGCATGTGGCCCATATCCCTCTAAATACTTCCTATTCATGTACCCATCCAAATGCCTTTTAAATGTTGTAATTGTACCGGCCTCAACCACTTCCTCTGACAGCTCGTTCCATACACGAGCAGCTCGTTACTTTTTATGTATGGCATACTCAGGTTAACAGAAATGGGTTGTAAATTGCCTTAAGCTCCTTCTGGTTGTATAGAGTTTGGGACAGTACAGAAATGCATGATGGGACCATTCTTTACTGTAGCTTTGCTGCTCTCTGATTCTGAGAAGGTCCAGCCTGGGGTCACCTTGTTATACCACTTTCAATCAAGTAACAATTAAAGTAATTATCACTTGTCATTCACTCTCATGTGAATTACACTCTTCTGTGCCATCCCAGTGAAACCATTAAAACCTAATTAAATAGAACTAAAAATAGACTTCTGAGATTGCATATAAATTAGCGCCAGCTTTTTATTTGGGAAATGTATCTGTGGCATTTTTATGGCGAGACAAGATTCCAAACAGATCAACAAATATTGTAAATACTCAGGCACAATATGCCAGTCTCTTTCTGGTTCTCACCTCAAAACTGAACCAGAATTCTTTCCGTCCAAAGGTTCATTGAGATAAAGCACACTACAGGCTGAGGCTTTACAGGTGGAAAATGGGACTGTCACTGTCCTGTGCAGTAAAGTCCAGCATGATGACGTTGGAAAATCACCATAAAACATCATAGCGATGGTTTTCTGTGAGACAGCAGTCAGGCCAGCACAGAAATTGGCAGCCTGCCTTCCGTTTATAAATAATTCATTTATGGGCAATTGGCCTGAATATTACACATTCCAAGTCACAATGTGGTTGGCAGAGAAATTGGGTGAGAGTGGGAGAGGTGAGACGATGTCTCCTTTGAGGGGTACCCTGTGTGCATTTGGCCCAGTGACTGTAGGGGACTGGTGATATATTTTCAAGATTCAGGCAAGTGGTGCTGTGTGGTAATATTACTGGGTTAGTAATCCAGAAGCCCAGGCTGATGTTCTGAGGACATGGATCTGACTCCCACCGTGACGGCTGATAACATTTGAATTTGGAAACTCTGGCAAAAATCTGGAATGAAATGTTATTTTAAATGATGACCATGTAACTATTGTCGATGGTTGTAAAAACCCCATTGGGTTCGGTAATGTCCTCCAGAGGGAGAAATCTATCATCCTTATACAGTCTGGCCTACATGTGACTCCAGACCCACAGCAATGGGATTGATTCTTAACTGCCCTCTGAAATAGCTGAGCGAGACACTCAGTTCAGTGTTTCAACTCCACGGAAGGCTCTCCTCAGCCCCCACATCACCCTCTCCTCTTCATGGCCATTGCTGTTTGCATTAACTCTGACTGTACAAACCCCAACGTTATGTGATGTGGACTATTATCTGAGAACGTAAATCCTCCTCTGTCTGTGATTGCAATTCATAAAGCAATCCATTGTTTCTAAATGGTTTTTGGTGTATCAGGAGAATGTGATAATCTGGTATTTAAACTGGATTTCAGTCTGACTGAAGAATGTCGTAAGGCAGGATCTTGTGAATAAAAGCTGAATGTTGTTTCTGCCAGGTGAATGTATAAGATGTGCTTCATTGACAGTGCTTATTGAATGGTGCTACTGTTTTCTCACTCTCTGGCACAGGGAGGTGACATGTGGGCTAACTGAGGATCTCTTCTGTGAGGTCTGAACACACCTTTGTTATTTTTCTCTCTCATGTCTCTCACTTGCAGCTTGATGCAATGTTTCTCTGTCAATAGCTGTAGTTTATAACACAAGGAATTGTTGTGACACGGTCCTGCTTGTACATCATCACCCTGACAATTTTAACGTAGTTAAGTTAGGTGTAAAGCCAAGCCTTAAACAGTCTGTTGCTGTTGCCTAGCAATGTTGGAATGGTCTGTACCAGTCACTGAGATGGTGTTGGTTAATAAAGGGCAGACATGAGTAACTGATAAAGTGAGTGAAGACTCCCTGGAATGTTCTAATTGTGTCGCACATCAGCCCCTTGTGTGTTTTTCTCTTTTTTTAATCAACATTCAATCTGACAGTTTGCATGAATAAGTAGCTCAAAGAGTTAAGTGCTTAGAACATAGAACATAGAACATAGAACAGTACAGCACAGAACAGGCCCTTCAGCCCACGATGTTGTGCCGACCATTGATCCTCATGTATGCACCCTCAAATTTCTGTGACCATATGCATGTCCAGCAGTCTCTTAAATGACCCCAATGACTTTGCTTCCACAACTGCTGCTGGCAACGCATTCCATGCTCTCACAACTCTCTGTGTAAAGAACCCACCTCTGACATCCCGTCTATACTTTCCTCCAACCAGCTTAAAACTATGACCCCTTGTGTTAGCCTTTTCTGCCCTGGGAAATAGTCTCTGGCTATCAACTCTATCTATGCCTCTCATTATCTTGTAGACCTCAATTGGGTCCCCTCTCCTCCTCCTTTTCTCCAATGAAAAGAGTCCGAGCTCAGTCAACCTCTCTTCATAAGATAAGCCCTCCAGTCCAGGCACCATCCTGGTAAACCTCCTTTGAACCCTCTCCAAAGCATCCACATCTTTCCTATAATAGGGCAACCAGAACTGGATGCAGTATTGCAAGTGCGGTCTAATATTTGATTTATTTAAGACCATCTTAAATTTATTCTGCAAGTCTCAGACTCTCCCTCGAGTTGAATTCTCTTCTCTATGAAAAATTAATCAAAATCCATCATAAATTTAAACGTTCTGATCAGGGTATCCCTAAACTTTCTGTTGTTTTAAAGAAGAGAATCCCTGGCCATTGGTCTTTCCAAATATATCCTCTCTCAGATATGGGACCATCCTTACATTTTTTTTTACAATCTCTCCAGCCCTTATATAATCTATATGCTTATATTGTGGAAACCAGAATTGTTCTCAGTATTCCATCACTAGGAATTCTGCGGCGAGTAATTCACCTCCTGACTCTTCAAACTTTGTCTGCCATTTACAGTCAGGAGTGTGATGGAACACTCCTCATTTTCCCTGGATGGGTGCAGCTCCAACAATGCACAAGAAGCTCGACACCATTCAGAACAAAAAGAAACACTGAAGAACTGCAGATGCCAGAAATCAGGAACAAAATCAGAAATTGCTGGAAAAACTCAACAGGTGTTCTGTGGAAGGTCTCTGGACCCAAAACATTAACTCTGCTTTCTCTCCACAGATGCTGCCAGACCTGCTGAGCTTTTCCAGCAATTTCTGATTTTGTTTCCATTCAGAACAAAACAGCATTACTTAGTTGGTACCATAACTACCGATTGAAATATTCACTCCTGCTATCCATGCACAGTAGCAGCAGCGTGTATTATCCTCAAGATGCACTGTATCGACAGCACTTTCAAAATCAGCCACCTCTGCCGTGTTCCACACCCAGGCCTTGCAAAAACTGCACCTGAGGAAGAGCAGTGCTCCAAAAGCTGGTGTTTTCAAATGAACCGATGGGACTATAACCTGGTGTCACGTGATTGTTGACCTTGTAAAATAAGCGAACAGGATCGCCTCAATCTACACACCATCCTGACTCAGAATGAGATTGCTGTGTGCTCACTGTCACTGGAGCTCCCTTCCTGGCAGCACTATCGGTGCTTTGAGACCACACAAATGACAGGGTCTCAAGGGTTACTAGGAGTGTACAATAAATACTATCCTTGCCAATGGTTTCACAAATAATAAAGCAATAAGTCAATATCCTTCAGCCATGGTTAAATTGTAAAGGTAAAGTTGCTATAGTCTTACCAGACTACGGGGCTGCTCTCTTGTTAGAGAGGAAGGCCTGCTGGTGGTTTAATATGGGGGCCACCACATCTCAGGCGAAGGGAGAGGCTGAGAAGAAGAGTCCTTCATGGTAACATTAGTTGGTGATGGGAATTGAACGCATGCTGGGTATGTCAGGTCTGCATGGTAAGCCAGCCGACTGAGCTGAACCTACCCCCTTTCAAATAGAGCAGCATTACCCATATTTTCCTGCTTCCCCATTTATGATGCAGCTTGAACTTTGTACCTTTTGCTTGTATTGCAATGTGGAATTGTTTGCTGAGTAAGAGTTCACTGTCATAAACATGGAAAGTATTCCGATCCATAAATAAACTCATATTTTTGCGTAACTGTTTCACATGAAGGCTTTTGAATGAGGACTATGATCATACAACACAAATTACACATAGCAGCTTTAATTTTATAAAAATGTTCCAGACTAGTTTATATCAGATAAAATTTGATCCCGAGCAATGCAAGGGGCTAGTCAGAAAGGAGTTGGTCAAAAAGATGGATTAGCATAGAGAAGGAGATTGTGAGGTGGGAAGGTCGAGGAAGAGTTTTCCTGGGCTTGCGGCTGAGGAGCTGAAGGCACAGCTTCTAATTTTGGACCAGTTGATGTCAGGGATATTCAAGATGTCTGAATTGGAGGAAGTAACAGAGGTAGGGAGAGTTTAAATCTGCCGGAATTCGGGAAAGATGGTAGAATTTTGATGAGTTGAGCCTTTGTCAGAACAGGAACCCTTGGCTGTGAGCAGCACTCCCAACAACATTCAAACAAACTTCTCAATATGAAGCTGCTCATCACTAATGAATGTTCTTTATTTCATTTGTATTCAATATAAAATACAGTGTAAAGTACGTACGTAAGTACCATTCAGGCAACTAAAACATCATATTCTATTCTGGTTAAACCTGAGCTGGGCATTTTGCTGTACCTGAGGGCCGTGATGAATTGGTTAGAGGTGGGAAATGGATTCAGAAACAAAACTACCTCTCCATGGCAGTTCCAGATGAGCACATTGGTTAGGCCTCCACTTGGGTTTTATTTCTAATTGTGGGCACCACATCTTACAAGAAAGATGTCTAGGCCTTGGAAACAGTTTGAAGGAAATTTACTGCAACCATACCAGGGATGAGGACCAAATGTTAAAGGGAGAAGCTGTAATTAGTCTCCTCAGAGCAGAAACAGTTAAGCGAGATTAAACTGAGGTGTTCAAAATTGTGAGGGGTTTCAAAGAGTCAATAAGAAGAAATCATGGTTATAGATTTACTCGCTGACCTGCACTGTTTGATTGCAGATGTTTCGTCACGCTGCTGGGTAACATCATCAGCGTGCCTCTGGTGAAGTGTTGGTGTTCTGTCCTGTTTGTTACTTATATGCCTCGGTTTGCTGGGGTGGTTGGCATCACTTCTGGTTCTGTTTTTCAGTGGTTTGTATGTCGGGTCCAGTTCACTGTGTTTGTTGATGGAGTTTCAGGAATCCCAGGCCTTCAGGAATTCCCTGGCATGCCTCTGTTTGGCTCATGCTATTATGGATATGTTGTCCCAGTCATGTCCTTTGTTCGTGTTTATTGATACCAGTGAGAACTGGTCATGCCTCTTGCTGGCTCATTGCTGTTCGTGTAACCTTATTGTCAGCTTCCTTCAAAGAAACTATTGCCGGAAGAACGGTTGGAAACCAAAGGGACATAAGGTTTAAGATAAAATACCAACCTGAGAAGGCAGAGAGGATACCCCCCTCCCCAAGAAGGTTTAACAGCTTTCTGAAAGGTGGCAGTCATGCCAGTGCTAAATCTCCTGCAGTACTGCACTGCCAATACCACCCCAGACTTTACATTTCAGCCTGGACTAGATGAAAGGATTGACCTGGAGGAATGAGCAATGGTAAATGCCCTCAACGGAATAACCAAGTTACAAACCCCACCAGGTACACACCACCAAGAAGCATACTGCAATGAGATTCCACACAAACACTCAAGAGACCACTTGGTACATATCCGAGGGGAATTCATTGGTGGGCGCTCAGGGAAAAGGCAGGGAGTGAGACTAGCTAAGGTGTTCTTGCAGAGAGATGGTACCAACCTGAAAGTCTCCTTCTATGCAGGAACACAGTTATCGATCTATATTAGGGTGGGTGACAGCATTAGGTGTTAAGATGCATTTTAAATGGAGTGATAGAGAGAGAGAGAGGGAGAGGGATGGAGGGTTTAGGGGTTTCCCAGATCTTGTTCAGTGTTTGAGGGACAGAGAAGCTGATGAATGACTAACTCTTTAAGGATGAGACACTCCTAAAAACAAAAATCCAACATCTAGCATTGTGTTTTCTTTAAGGGTGTTGGATGAAATATCTTGGATAATTGTTTTCCACTGCTTGAATAAAATAATATCCATCATATCAAATTGGGAACATACTGTTACTAGGACCTCCCTCCAGAAGAGGGCGATGGTATTCTCTAGACGAGTAAAGAGTAAAGGCTGTGAAGTTTATTTAGCGTAACCCTCTCTGATTTTTCAATGGATTTGAAATCCTTCGGTATCCTGCCCATTCAGTTTGATCGTGTTAATTATACTTTTCATCCTGAATCTACCTGGTACCTCCAGGAAGTGACGAAAGTGTTCTTGTGAGGTGGTGGTAGTGTCCCTTTTAGACTGGAAGATCTGGGTTCAAATCCTAGGAGTCCCGTAGTGTGCCATGACATGTCTAAACCAGTTGGTTTTTTTTTTAAGACCACCCCATCTCCCTTGTTTGAGACTCTTGAAGGCAGCTGCCTATTTTCATTTCAGAATAATCATGTAGACGAGACAAAAAGAGGGGGTTTGGGTGAATTGTGTTGTTGGAAACCAAGTCACAACCTTGGATTTGGGGAAAACAGGATCTTGCCCATTCACAACATCGTTCATCTAGGAATCAGAGTAAGATCTCAGCTTGAGTGATGAGACCTCAGCGAGAATTGTCCTCCCAGACCACCATGTTGGGAGTATAGGGTGAACCATTAGAGTTGGGAGAGAAGGAGAGAAGGAATATAACAGGTGAAGAGGATGCAGATGAGGGTCATACATTAAAACCATTGGGAATAAATGCCTACCGTCATATTCAGGAATTGGATGTAGGGCTACCACTGGCAGAGGTAGGATTGAGGCGATATCCTAGAACTAGTAATTCTGATGAGCCAAACTAATGATTTGGCAGCATGAGCAGTGTGGTCCTAGCAGTGCGGTCACACGTTGCTCTGATAGCACCCACACAACACTGCAGATGTCGGAAATCTGAGAGAAACATTAAAATCGCCCAACAAGGTCAGAGTGTATCTGCGGCGAGAGACACCGAGCTCACTGAACTATCACTAGAACTGGAGAAGTTGGAGAAGGGACTGGTTTTGAGCACGTACGGAGACAGGGAAAGGTGGTAGGAAAGGGAGGGACATACCGGAGGCTCAGTGATGGGGTGGAAAATAGAAGAGATTAAATGAGCAGTGGGATGACGGTGAAAGGAGAGGGAAATGGGACAAGCAGCAAAATGCAAGACATTGCTGGCGGAGATGTAGATAGGAGCAACAGGGCTAGCGTCAACATCTGCTGTCCAATAAAAGGTGCCAATGGATATAGTTAAACACAGTGTGCAGCTGGAGGAACACAGCAGGACAGGCAGCTTCAGAGAGAACACAGTGTGGAGCTGGAGGAACACAGCAGGACAGGCAGCATCAGAGGAAACACAGTGTGGAGCTGGAGGAACACAGCAGGCCAGGCAGCATCAGAGGGAACACAGTGTGGAGCTGGAGGAACACAGCAGGCCAGGCAGCATCAGAGGGAACACAGTGTGGACCTGGAGGAACATAGCAGGACAGGCAGCATCAGAGAGAACACAGTGTGGAGCTGGAGAAACACAGCAGGCCAGGCAGCATCAGAGGAAACACAGTGTGGAGCTGGAGGAACACAGCAGGGCAGGCAGCATCAGAGGGAACACAGTGTGGAGCTGGAGAAACACAGCAGGCCAGGAGGTAGTAGTGGGGATTTCTGAGGAAACCCCCTCTTCTGAAGAAGAGTCCAGACCCGAAACGTCAGCCTTCCTGCTCCTCTGATGCTGCTTGGCCTGCTGTGTTCATCCAGCTCTACACCTTGTTATCTCAGATACTCCAGCATCTGCAGTTCCTACTGTCTGTGGTTAAACTCTGTGTTGTGTCCAAAGTGGTACAAATTATGTGAACAGAAAATGAGTTGCTGTTCTTTCAGGTTGAGCTTGAACTCTGTAATATTTTGAAATGTCTGCAGTTCTAATGAGTGGTCAGCAATCTGAAAAGGTATGAACAATTATGCAGGGATTGTCGAATGAGCAAAGATACAAAAGGTTGGGACTCCACTCCCAGGAGTTTAGCAGAGTGAGAGGTGATTTCATTGAAACACATCAAATTCTTAAGGTGTTTGACAGGGCAAATGCTGAGATGATGTTTCCCCTCATGGGAGAGCCTATGACCAGACGGTACAGTCTCAGAATAAAGGGACATCAATTTAAAACTGAGATGGAGAGGAATTTCTCCTCTCAGACAGTTGGAACTCGTCACCACAGAGAGCTATAGGAGCAGAGTCCTTGTGTATCTTTAAGGCTACAACCGGTAGAATCTTGATCAGTCGGGGAATCACAGGTTAAAGGGAAAGGGCAGGAAAATGGATGTGCAGAATGTCAGATCAGCATGGACCTTACTGGTGACAGAGCAGGCTTGGAGGGCTGAATGGCCTGCTCCTGTTCCAGTTCCTTATGGTCTTGTGGAAATGCTAACTGTGGTTTGCTCTCTACTGACACTTACTGACCTGCTAAACATTTTTGTTTTAAATTCCTTTGTTACACAGTGACTAAAGAAAACAAGTGGCATTTTCAAATCAGCACAGTTTGAATCTGAAGCAACATGTTCCAGGAAAGCTATTATATGAAACACGACACACCCAAACACATTCTCCACCTGAGCACTGTTCTAAACATCAAACCATTACTCAGGTATGTAATAATGGCTCAGCGTTTAATTTGCGGTTGTAATAATTCCTCATGTAAATATTTGATTTTACCCGGTAAATAAACTGCCTTTTGTTCTGTATTTTAAAAGTGAAGTGGTATTTTCTCTTCTCTCTTTCTCTGATGAGGTGATCCATGTTTAGAGCATGTTGTTTTAGGTGTTCCCCATTTCTGCCCCTCCTGAAGAAGAGGATCTGACTCCAGGAACAGAGCGACAGGCAGAGGCCATTCAGCATCTCATGCTATACAGCTCGATCATGGCTCATTTCTCCCTGACCCACAGGTAACTCTCGGTTACATGATCCTTGATCCCTTTACTGAACAAAAATCCATCAACTTAATTTTAAAAAGTTATACTTGCCTCAGCAGAACTCTGTTTTAGGGCAGAATTCCCAGTTTCCACACCCTTTTGCGTGTGAAAGTGAGTCCTGGTGATAACTCTCAGTGACTTGGCTCAGATTTTGATCTTATAGGAATTTGAGAAATGGAAGGAAGAATATGCCGTATGGCCCATCAAGTCTACTCTGCTGTCCAATAAATTCATCACTGATTCACCACTTGCAACATGACACTCCTCACATTCCTCAGAGATTAACAATCTGGCAATCCCATCCTTGAATTTATTCAACAGTGGGACATTCACAACTCTCTGACAGAGAGAATTCTAAAGATGCACACTCCTCTGAATTTAGGAGCAAATTACTGTAGATACTAGTGATCACAACGGGTCAGGCAGCATCAGTGGAGAGAGAGCAAGCTAATGTTTCTAAGTCTAGGTGACTCTTCATCTGAATGAAGGCTTTTAATCTCATTTTGGTCCTAATTGATTGGCCCCTTTCTGAGACAGTACTTTTCAGCCCTGGGCTGTCCCACCAGAGAAAAGAATTCCTCTGCATCCACTCTTTCAAATCCTTTAATTATTTCAAACACTTCAATTGAATTTACCCTTAAACCTTCAAAAGTCAGCCCAAGAAGAGAGACCTCCATCAAACATTCAAAAACTGTTCTGCTGCTCATTTTGATCATTGCTGACCTGTGTATCGCTCCATTTACTCATGTAGATTCCCTATCTCTTAATAACCCCACAGAAAAAAAATCTTACTGATTTCAGATTTGAAATTTTAAACTGAACTCAATAGGTTTGAGTGTAGAGAGTTTCAGATCCTCATTGGGAATTATGATGAGGTGGTGGTTGTATAAGGGGAGGTGATTGCCTAGTGGTATTATTGCTGGACTGTTAATCCAGAGACCCAGGTAATGTTCTGGGGACCTGGGTTCAAATCCTGCTACAGTAGACTGTGGAATTTGAATTCAATAAAATATCTGGAATTAAGATTCTAATGATGACTGACTCCATTGTCGATTGTCAGGAAAAACCCATCTGGTTCACTAATGTCCTTTTGGGAAGGGAACAGCTATCTTTACCTGGTCTGGCCTACATGTGACTCCAGACCCACAGCAATGTGGTTGACTTTTAACTGCCCTCTGGGTAATTAGGGATGGGCAATAAATGCTGCTTGGCCAGCGATGCCCTCATCCTGTGAATGAAAAAAGGAAAATAAAGTTTATCTCTGAGACATAATTTTACCAGCTTTTTCTCAGTATTAATTCAGTGTTCATGGTACTAGTTGCTGTATGTACAAGAATATAAACACCCTTTAAACAAACAGTAAATTCTCAGTTAACAGAAGCAGAAGTTGCTGGAAAAGCTCAGCAAGCCTGGCAGCATCTGTGAAGGAGAAAACAGAGCTAATGTTTCGGGTCCGGTGACTCTTCCTTTCAGCTGACGCTCAAGCAAGAGCTGGATCTGAAGATTGTAGGCTCGATTCCCAGTCCAGAAATTTGCATTTCTCAGCCAGACTGACTCTCCCAGCCCTGAGGGAGTGCCTTGCTGTTAGAAATGTGAAAGTAAAACATCCTGGGATCTCTCGGCTGAGCTCAGACAATCCCAGGGCCACGGTTTGGAAGAACAGGGGAAGTTCCTCCCAGAGTCCTGGCAAATATTTACCTCTCAACCAACAGCACAAATGCGCATCATTTATTGATTGTCATGTTGCTGGGATGCTGCTGTGTTTTTTATATTACAACTGAAGAGACATCCTGGGCTGGAAATGTCTTTATTTTGGAAATTTCTGACATACTTGGTTAGCAATGTTCTACTTGGTGAATCCTGCGCCTGTTTTAAAAAGAAATATTCATTCACAAAATGGGGTC